>NC_061831.1:8075687-8081400 GCF_019202785.1 Penaeus chinensis
CTTTTCATAGATATTTCTCACGAAAAATCACTTATTTTTTTTTCAGTAAATACACTTCGATTTTAAAAAATTATATGATGCACTTTTTTGTGTAATATATATTATAATGATGAAAAATACATTTTTCGTGATATATTTTTTTTTGGGGGGGAGGGGGGTTCACTTTTCGTTAAAGAAAATATATCGAGAACTGTCCTCTTCGTAAATAATTAAATCGAGAAATACACTTAGTAAATTCCTTTGAATTTTCAAAGGTAGTGCAACTCGTCTGATAAAAGAAGTCTGAATGTTCTAATTTTCATCCTTCTTCATTTTTTCTCTTATTTTCTTTGTGTTAAAGGATTTCCTGCTCTTTTCTTTCTTTCTTTTCCCCATTTCTTGTCGTCTTAATGTGGTCACAGTTTGTTTTCATTCGACAATTTTTTTTCTTTTTTTTTTTCTTTTTTATTCGAGACACTGTAGCACACAATTTTCTTCCTCATAAACATTCACAAAGTAAACATCACACTTCTTGCATCAAGCATGTTGACCCCACGACACATGCAGGCACGCCGCTCTCCTGTGTTCCGGTATACATACATACATATATATATATATATTCATATATATATATAATATATTATTTTTTTTTCTTTCTTTTTTTCCGCCTGGTAATGCAGTTCGAACTAAACAAAAGACGAACTAAAAGCGTCTTTGAAGGGGAGGAGGCAGGAGGGGGGAGGAGTAGAGGAGGTTTTTGCCACATAAATAGAACACAGCGTCGAGTGAGTTTGCACAATTTCATGTTTTTTTTTTTTCTCTCTCTCTTGTTTTTTCTTCTTTCTCGATGTGGTAGGAAGACGAAGAAGATGCGGACGAAAATCAAGTGACTGAAAAAAAATGTCCTTCGTGTGTTTGATGACTAGTGTATCCTCTTTGGCAGACAGAGCTTGTTGCCACCACCCCCTATCTGTCTCTAACTCTCTCCGTCTCTCTCTCCTCTCTCTCTCTCTCTCTCTCCTCTCTCTCTCTCTCTCTCTCTCTCTCTCTCTCTCTCTCTCTCTCTCTCTCTCTCTCTCTCTCTCTCTCTCTCTCTCTCTCTCTCTCTCTCTCTCTTTCTCTCTCTCTCTCTCAGCTCTTCTCCCCGGCCAGCTCCTCTCCCCAAGACGCCACAGTTGTACCACCGACGAGCCGAGGATGCCTACCCGTCGCCTGGGCACACGTCGGAGCCAGCTGGAACACGCCGGTATTATCTGGTCGGTCGACGTGCAAGGGGCGCTAACTCGAGGTGCCCGGCTTTAAGGGACGCGGGGCCGAGGTCGCTTTGCTCGCTCTCTCTCTCTCTCTCTCTCTCTCTCTCTCTCTCTCTCTCTCTCTCTCTCTCTCTCTCTCTCTCTCTCTCTCTCTCGCTCACTCGCTCGCTCGCTCTCGTTCACTATGTCTTATTCTCTCTCAGTTTCTTTTTCTCTCTTTTCTTCAACTTTTCAGTGGACCATACATGACTTTCATAATCTCAAAGACTGTTGTTAACACTTTTTTTTTCATTCGATTGGGAAATAGCGGTACTGCATAATATGGTTCTTCGTGGGAAAGTGATCAACCCTGTCACACCATGATATTCCTGTATGAGAGGGTACCCAGTATAGTGACACTTGAATACCCTGTTCTGATAGTCTAGAAATTCGGTGAGGGATATTTCTAGTTACCGTTTTTTTTTTTTTGGATTAACTGCAGTGAGCTCATGGTGTGCACCCTGCAGTTAGTAAAGGCAGCTAGGTGTCGCTGCTGTTCACTACTTTTTTTAATGGTATTGGTGCTTGTCCAGTTGGAAATAAACACACTTTCTTCAAGATCTACCAGGAATTAGTTCACCGATCCTTGTTGCTCCTTGATGATCAGTGGATGCGTCACAGTAGATAGCAAGTACAAGTGGGGGTGTACCATGAGGGGGATGGGGAATATCATCAATATATTTCATGCAGTTAGCTTTTAGTTCTGTTCTTGAAGTCCTGGGTTTAGGTCCTTTTAATTTGTCAATATGAGCATGTGCATGAGGTATGTGCCAAGGGGCAGTAAGTATTGTTTCTGGAATGTTAATAGCTTCAATGTTCAATACACTGAAGAATAGAATTCTGAGCATATTTGGTTTTCCATTCTAAGTTCGACTATATTAGATTGGAGTATCGAGGCCGGACATGCCGAGCTCTTATCATTTATTTCATTTGGTAAGATATTATAGATTCGTGGTCATGGTAGAAGCTGCAGGAGTCTGATGCCAAGTAGGGTGTTCACTTGGGCGACACGGCTGTGAATAGAGGGGAGTTCGTGGCAAGAACTTTAGCAGTCATTGGGCATGCAAGTATAATTCTCATGACCTTGTTTTTCAAAGGGTCTGAGGTCTAGGTCTCTCTCTCTCTCTCTCTCTCTCTCTCTCTCTCTCTCTCTCTCTCTCTCTCTCTCTCTCTCTCTCTCTCTCTCTCTCTCTCTCTCTCTCCTACCCTTCCTCTTTTCTCCTCTCCCCCTTCCCCCTCCCTCTCTCTCTCTCTCTCTGCCCCCCTTCCCCTCCCTCTCTCCCTCTCTCCCTCTCCCTCTCTCTCCCTGTCGCCCTTTCCCTACTTCCCTTCCTCTCTCCCTTTCTCCTCTCTTCTCCCATAATGAGTGATTCCAAGGTTTTTCTTCTATGTAAACACAGTCATTGATAATATTAATCAATTCGAGCATTATCTGTTATGAGAGTTGTCCTTCGTCCTTCGAGTTTGCTGAGGACAACAAAGCAGGAAAACAAAGATTTAGGAAATATTAAACTCTCTCATGTCGTTAGGTTCGGTTTGGCTTGTCTTCTTATTGTTGTTTATGTGATTGTTGTGGTTTTGGCCATTATTTTGTGTTTGCTGTTTTATTAATTTATTTTTGTCACGATGAGTTTTTTTTTTTTTTTCATCCGATTAAAAATCATGATAATTAATATGATTTGTGCGTGCGTGCGTGCGTGAGAATGGGATTAATGGGATTATTTATCCGTGATATTTTTGTTATGTAAACTATTAGACAGACAGAGAGGGAGGGAAGGAGGCAGATAGCTATAGAGGTACGGATATAGATATAGATATATGTACATTCATAGAAAGATGAGAAGGCAAACAGGTAGTTAGATGTTGGCACATATATTTCACAGATGGTTTGGAAGATGCATATGTGTTTTCTGTATTTGTGTGTTATCCTCTCTCTTCTCAACCCCTCTCTGCCTCTCTCTCGAGATTCTCTCCTATTCAATCTCTCTCGCTCTCTTCTCTCTCTCTCTCTCTCATCTCTCCCCTCTCCTCTAATCTCTGTCTCTCTCAAATGTCTCTCTCTAAATGTCAGTCTCTCTCTCGTCTCTCTCAATCTGCTCTCCTCCTCTCTCTCTCATCATCTCTCTCTCATCTCTCTCTCTCTCATCTCTCGTCTCCCTCTGTCTCTCTGTCTGTCCTCATCTCTCTCGTCTCCTCCTCCTCTTCTCCTCATCTTCTCTCAACTCTTCTCTCCCTCCCCAAATTCTCTCTCTTCTCTCTCTCTCTCCCCCTTTATCTCTGTCTCTCTCTATGTCTGTCTCTCTTTTCCCTCATCTCTCATTCTCTCATCTCTCTCTCCTCTCCTCCCCCATCTCTCTTCTCCTCTCTCTCTCCTCCTCGCTCCTCATGTCGGGTCTCTCTCTCTCTCTCTCTCTCTCTCTCTCTCTCTCTCTCTCTCTCTCTCTCTCTCTCTCTCTCTCTCTCTCTCTCTCTCTCTCATTTCTACATAAAGAAAAAGTAGGTAAAAAGTCGGAACTTGCCAGTCTGATAGCATGTAGCAGCCAAGGATTTTTTTTCTTCATTTTACAAGCTTGTTTTTCCTAACCTGTAATGCATAAGTAACCTACTCGTGAATTACGCCAAGGCCCACCGATAGGTAAACATTAATGGAGAGAGAGAGAGAGAGAGAGAGAGAGAGAGAGAGAGAGAGAGAGAGAGAGAGAGAGAGAGAGAGAGAGAGAGAGAAAGCTACTGCACCTGGCCGATCCTGCTGCACGCTGTTGCCTGGGAACGGCCCGTAATAACACATGCAAGGGGGCGCTCTTTCCCATTGGCATTCAGAACGCATGCTTTGTGTCGAATCCTTGGAAGTTGCGACAGCCCGTCTCAAGGGGACCCTCTGCGTCTTCTTACCTTGCTCCACCTGAGGGTAGGGAGGTGTTGGAGAGGGAGGGGAGGGAGGAGAAGAGAAAGAAAAGGGAAGGGTGTTGGAGTGGGAGGGGAAGGAAGAGTTGGAGAGAATAAAAAGGGAGGAGTGTTGGAGAGGGAAGGGAAGAAAAGGGTGTCGAAAGAGAGAAGAAGAGGAAGAGAGGGAGAATGAAGATGGGGGGGTGAAAGGGAGGGGAGAAGGAAGTGGAGAGGGAGAATGAGGATAGAGGGGAGAAGGGAGTGGGGAGAGAGAAAAGGGAGGCAAAGTGAAGATAAGATAGATAATGAAGAGAGAGGGAAAAAGGAAGAAGAGAGGGACAATGTGGAGGGAGGGGAAAAGGAAAGGATAGGGAGAAGGAGAATGAAGAGAGGAAGGAAAAGGAAGAGGAGACTGATAAAAGGGTAGATAGGAAGAGTCAAAAAGAGTCAAAAGAGGAAGAACAGAGATAGATGTGGAGAGGGAAGAGGAAGAAAGAAGTATAGATGGAGTGAGAAAAGTCAGTAAAGAAAGGGTGAGAGGGAAAGTGGGAGGATGGGAGGAAGAGAAAGAGGAGAGGGAATATTATAATCGTCATGGTTATCATCTGAGCTTGGTAATCATTATTTTAATCACTCATCTTCAGATTATAACAACTGTGAAAGGGAAATCGTAATTGTTTTTATTATTGTTATTGTTGTTGTCATGCATGTTGCTTTATTGTAGTTGATATTATAATTTTGGTCGCCCATTTTGATATTTTAAGAACTGTAATGATGAAGTTGTTATTATTCTTGTTATTTTTGTTGTTATTGCCGTTATTATCAGTAATATTATTATCATTATTTTTGTCATCATCCCCTTTTCTTTCATCAAACATCATCATCATCATCTCCCTCCCCCATCTTCATCATCATCATCATTTATTTTATTTATAATTTATCATCAATCAACATCATTCCCTCTCATTTAAAACCTTCTTTATTTAAAAAATTTTTGGTAAAACGTAAAAGATAAGGGGAAAAAAATTATAAGGGGTTTTTCAACTGGATTTAAATTTTCAAAAAACCCACACAACACACACACAACACACACAACACAAAACACACACACACCACCACAAAAAACAAAACAAAACACACACAACTATACCCAAGAGGCTGTGGGCCCCGAAGAGAGTTTTAAAATTTTCAGGAGGAGTTTGTGATACTGAAATAATAATAATGATGTGAAAAGTACAAAGACGAGTTTGGATTGAAGGGGTAATTTGATGTAAAATTTATAAATTTGGGAAAGATTTTCTGATGGGTGGTGGGGGGTGTGATGGTAAGAAGTGATGTAACAATTTTTTTAAAAGATGCTTATCTAGTGATTGATGTAATAAGATAATGTAATTGTATATATGAAAAATGGACACCCCGGGGAAAGTGACATAAAAAGCTTTTTGTTATTATCATGGTTCGATAGTGAAAGATTACCGTAAATAATACTAAAAAATACATTTCTATCCTCTGATATGGGGGAGGGTCCCCCTTTAGCGAACAAGTGGGGGGTTGAC
>NC_061831.1:8081500-8084000 GCF_019202785.1 Penaeus chinensis
CCCTCCCCTTCTCCCTCCCCCTCTTCCCCCCCCCTTTCTTCTCTTCTTCCTTTCTTCTCCCCTTCCTCCCTTCTCTCCTTCTTTCTTTCTTCTCCTCCCCTTTTTTCTCCCTTTCCCCCTTTTTCCTCCCCTTCCCCTTTTCCCCTTTTCCCTCCCCCCCCTTTTCCCTCCCCCCCCTTCCTCCCTCCTTCCCTTTTAAAACCCCCCCCCCTATCCCCTTTCTCCTTCCCTCTTTTTCCCCTTCCTCCCCCGTTTTTCCCCCTTTTTCCTCCCCTTACCCCCTGCCCCCCTTTCCCCATTTCCTCCCCCCGCCCCTCCTAACCCCCCTCCCCCCCTCCTTCCCTCCCTCTTTTCAACCGCGACTCGTCCATGCTTTGCCCCTTTAAAAACGCCTCCGCTCTCTCTCTCTTTTCCCCCCTCTCTCTCTCCCCTCTCTCTCTCTCTTTTCTCTTTTCTCTTTCTCTCTTTTTTTCTCTCCTTTCTCTCTCCTTCTCTCTCTCTTTTCTCTCCCCCTTCTCCCCTTTTCTCTCTCTCTTCTCTTCTCCCCTTTTATCTCCTCTCCTCTTTTTTCTCTTTCTTTTCTCTTTCTCTTCTACTCTCTCTCCCCTTCTCCTCCTTCTCTCTCTCTTCTCTCCCTCTCTCTCCTCTCTCTCTCTCTCCCTCTCTTTTCTCTCTCTCTCTCTTTCTCTTTCTTTTTTCCCTTTTTCCCCCCCTCTCTCTCTTCTCTCTCTTTTCTCTCCCTCCCTTCTCTCTCTCCTCTCTCCCCTTCCTCTCTCCCCCCCTCTCTATCTCTCTCTTTTCTTTCTCTTTCTTTTCCTTTCTCCTCTCTCTCTCCTCTCTTTTCCCCCTCTCTCTCTTCTCTCTCCCCTCTCCCTCCCCCCCCCCCCCCCTCTCCCCCCTCCCCCCCTCCCTTCCCTCCCCCTTCCCTTTTCTCTCCACTCCCCCTCGTCTAATATTTTAAAAAAATTTTTATACATTTTATGATTTATAAAATTATATATAAAAATTACCTTACATATTTACTTTAAATTTTTCCTTTTTCTTTTAATTTCCCAAACCCCCCTTCCCTTTCCCCCTTTTCCTCCCATTCCTCCCCTTCCCTCCCCCCCCCCTCCCTCCCCCCCCCCCCTTCCCCCTTCCCCCCTCCCCCCTCCCCCCCTCCCTCCCCCCCCTCCCTCCCCCCCTCCCTCCCTCCCTCCCCCCCTCCCTCCCCCCTTTCCCCTCCCCCCGGGACTAAGGGGAGGGGGGGGGGGAGGGGGAGGAAAAAAGGGAGTCAGTGTAGACCGCTTTGGTATGTCTGCGCTGCGGCCCTTTTGGGTGTTAGGGGCCCGTTGGTGTTTGTGTGTATATTTCTGAGGGCGGTTTCAAATTAACGTTTTTACACACATACGTACATGCTCGGTGCAATTACGACGGGACAGGGAAAAGGGTACAAAACCAAGACCCGGGACACTCAAACAGACACAAGCACATTTTAAAACCCACTACGCCTCCCTTTTACGCACACAGCAGTAGCACGCGCGAGCACGCACCCACGCGCGAGCACGCACGCACGCACCACCGCGAGCACGCCCCCAGCACCCCGCCCCGAGCACCCGCACGACCACGCCCCCGCACGCACGACACACGCCCCACACACACACACACACACCCACCACACCCCACCACACACGCAACAAAACACACACACACACACACCCCCCACACACCACACACAACCCACACACAACACACACACACACACAAAACACACCCCACACACACACCACATCCCCCTTTTAATTTTATTATATATAAATTTTTAAAAAAATTTTTTGGCTACGTAAAAACATATAAAAATAAATAATAATTCGATAGCTATAGATACAAAAATATATGGTTTTAAAAAACGAAAAACCGTCTCCATCTTTTTTAAGAATAGTTTTGGGAAAAAAAGGGGGCAAGGGGCCAAACCACCCATCCCAACAGAAAACTTTTAAAATCCGGGGCGGAAAAACAAGTGGGGAAGCACCGCCCTTTCCCCTTGGGCTCCTTGCCAGACTCGTCGGGGAAGGGGGAGAGGGAGGGGGGGAAAAGGGGGGGAAAAGAGAGGGAGGGAAGGGGGGAGAGAGAGGGAAGGAGGGGGGGAGAGGAGGGAAGGAGGGGGGGGGGGGAAGGGAGGGGGGGAGGGGAAGAGAGGGGGGAGGGGGGGGGAAAAGAGAGGGGGGGAGGGAAGAGGGGGGGGGAAGAGGGGGGGTGAAAGGGTGGGAGGGGGGGAGGGAGAGGAGAGTTTAAAAGGGGAAAGGGAAAGAGAGGGGGGGGGGAAAGGGTTGGGGGGAGAGAGAGGGGGAAAGGGGGTAAAGATAGGGGTGGAGGGAGGGGGGGGTTTTCGGGGAGAGAAGTAGGGGGGGGGGGGAGGGGGAGGGTTGGTTGGGAGGGGGGGTGGGACGGAAAGGTGAAGGGGTTGGGAGGGAGTTGGGGAGAAGTTAAAAAAAGGGGAGGGGGGGGATAAAGGGATTTG
>NC_061831.1:8091500-8099000 GCF_019202785.1 Penaeus chinensis
TAAACAGTTTCTGGTTTGGGCTGGTTGTGTTTTGTTTTGTATTTGTTGTTGTGCTTCGTTTTATTTGTGAATTTTTTGGTTGTAAATAATAGTTTTATGTATTGTTTATTGTTTTTTTATTGTTTTCCTTGTTTTGTTTTATTATTCATTTGTTGTATTAACGTTTTATGATAGCTTTGGGAAACTGTCATTTTTTTTTCCCGAGTGTTTTTGCAAGAATTATTAAAATTGTTAGTTTTCTGTTTCCCATCATCATCATTTATATCATTGTTTTATTATTATTATTATTATTATTATTATTATTATTATTATCATTATTATTATCATTATTATTATTATTATTATTATTATTATTATTTAAGTAGTAGAGGAGTAGAGAGCTCTGAAAGATAATTAGATCATAGAATTCAAATGACTTTTAGAGACATGGTAACATAATAATGGAAAAAACAACAGCATAAAGATTAGATATTGTCTTTGAATGTTTAATCTTTTTCCTTTTCTTTTATTTGGCTCATGACAATGTCCACGTGTCAAGTAAATATACGTGAATAGTACTTAACAGATACTAACCTTGACAAGTGGAATTTAGACCATTATCATTATTCCCAGGATCATTCTGTTGTTTTCGTAATGTGTCGACATGTGGTATGATCATATCTCTTGTAAATTTAGTTTTATATAGTGTAAGCATGTTTGGAAGAGCAGTGTATGCTTAAGTCTTTTTAGTGAAATATCCTGGTTATGTAGAATTCATAAATGGATTTGTCACACTGCTGTTGTCACTCTTTGTTTGTATTCAAGTTGACTATTATATTAGAATCTGTTTAAAACTAACTATTAAACTTTAGATGGAAGATATTAGAAATTTAGTGATTATATTCATATCTGATAGATTATGCTCAAATGCTTATTATATTAGATTGACATTATATAGGTATTTGATATGAAAAGGACAAATAAATATCTAATTCTAGTTTATGTGAATTCTGATATTAGATATTACATGTTGAAAGATATTCAGCGAATTTCAGATGCTTCATGTTAGAGCAAGTGCCAAATATAACATCACTGATTAAAGTATTATTAGCAAGTGTCAATTTTTTCAAATTTAAGCCTAACAGCCTTTTCCTTTCCCCAGGACTACCCCTTCCTGAAAGAACACAATCGACCGCCTGGAGGCATGGTGGTGGACAACGGGCATTCAGTGGTCGTGTGCAAGGACTGTTACTCTTCTCTCAAAAACCAAGTAAGCGAGCCTAAAGAGCACCTTGCTTGCCTGGGTGTGTTGTCCCGTACTGTCTGACCACGTGAATCATCTCCTTACCCCCTCCCCCACCCCCACCCCCTTAGCCCATACTCATTTCTTACATTAATGACATACGTGACATATCTTGGCAATATTTTCAGTCTCCACAACAAGTTCCAGTTTGCTGCGGGGTTGGCTGAGGTCAGGTAATGCAGGCATCTTCCTGATAACGCATGGGTTTTGATGTTGCAGGTCCTTCCAATTATTGATATTTATGAAAACTGGTCTAATTGTCTCACGAAAACAGTACATAGAGTTGGAGAGATGGGGAGTGCCGGTTGAGAAGAGGCAGTACAACTGGATACAGCGCCCTCCGCCGCCAGAGTTCCATCGGGACTCCTCTGCCACTGGCCCCAAGCCCGTCCAGGGGCAGATCTCGGGTGCACAGCCTCAGTTGGCAGACCCTGGGGTATCTAGCCCAGGCTCTCATCCAGGGACTTCCCCTGGTGGCATGTCCCAGCCGAGAGGGGGGGGCAGCCCCAGGGGCTCCCTTGGCCCTCCTCCGGGCTCTTCTAGTGCGGTACGTGTTACGGTTTGTGTGGGCGGCCACCTACTCTCTCACGGCAATCATTGCCTCAAGCCCATTAGCTCACTGACTATAAGCCATGGTGTGTCACAGAGAAGCTACGGCTAGTCGATCATATCTTCAGTCTTAGCTTTACTTAGATAGGGTTGGGGTGGGTGGGATAAAAGCTTAAACACTAGTAGCTGTAGTTTTCTGTGAGGCATCATATCCCCATATGGTATTCACTGTAAAGTTTGTGAACGGCTTTGCCACTACAATAACTAAGGTCTCAGTCAGTGGAGAATCGCCATTATCACTTGCAAGATGTGAAGCTCTTCCAAAGATATTGATTGGCTTCTCAGCTAGAGTTATTAGAAATCAATTCACAACCTCATAACATCAGAGTTTCTTTCAACTTTTCCTCATGTGTTGAACTTTTGCTAGGCAATGCTGTCCACAATCACTTGAAGAGTCTTTGCCCTTGTTGCTGCATCACTAGTACACGCTACAAAGTTTAGCTTTGACAGTTATACCTTAAAGATTAAAGCACAGTACAGAGAAGGTGCAGCAATGAATGGAAAAAGACCATTAGTCTTGTCATCAGTGACCTGGTGTAGCATGTACTGTATTTGCATGAAATTGTAGTCTTGGCTTTTGTAGAGTTATGGATCGTCACTATTTTTTTCACGAAGAGACGATATAGATTATTTCTTACTTGCTTCACCACAGTAAAACAAAAAACAAATTTGATTTCTTGCTATTCATTTACAAACTCCAAAATTTAGCTGCTCCTTACTCAGTCAAATAAAAAAACAAAAACAAAAAGCAAAAAAAAAAAAAAAAAAGAGAAGGTGGCCATACCCCAAACTTTTAGTGTCCACATCGGTAGGCAGCCAAGATGCAAGGTTTGAAATTCGCTGCCAAAGAAGATGTAGACCCGTCTCAGAGGCATGGAGGATAGAGACAAGACAGTAGACAAGCACCGGAACCAACTCAGAAGACGAGATGGCATCTAGAAGACTTGACACCAGCCCTCTCCACGCTGACAAGAGGTGGCAGTGTTTAGTATTAGAGGCCATGTGTTATTTTCTGGTTACGTAGTTACAAGGCTTGGATTTATTTTTCATTTTTATTATTATTATTATTTATTATTATTATTATTATTATTATTGTTATTGTTATTATTATTATTGTTATTATTATTATTATTATTATTATTATTATTATTATTACTATTACTGTTCCTTTTTTATTCTCTTTAATTTATTTATTGTTTGTTTCTTTTCCCCTCCCTTCTCTTCTTGCACATCAGATCTGCCCTTGGTGTTATGCATGCCTGACTATTGTCTTAGACACAGGGGCAGATCCCCTTCTTGTGCATAAAAATGGGTAATATCGCACAAAATTTCACATTGATACCCCAGAAGTAAAGGTGGTGGTTATTACTTGTTGGGGTCTTGAATAATAATTTTATATGCCGTATTATGATATATTTTGTATGTAAGAGAATACTAAAAGACTTTTTGTTTTTTGTTTTTTTCATCACCAAACAGCAGGGCATTAAGCAAAAAGAGTTATTAATTTTACTTCTGGATTCACCCCTGCTGAGCAGAGATTTGACCCTAAGCAGTGAAAATAATTGGTTGAAGACACAAATGATTTGTTTAACCGTTTTCCAAATTTTTTGCGTTACCGAGTTCTAAATATTGGTGTCACTTCCTGAACTTTGTAGTTTCTCTCTTTTCTATTTTTGTTTCATGTTTCTAGGCCAAAAGATAAAAGAAATAAATGCAGTTTCCATTATTGCAGAGTAAATGAGTAAATTTTTTAAAACTGAACTTTGAATGTAGGGGGTGTTGCTATTTATAGCCTCTTAAAGAATAATGGAACCTGCAAAATATTTTGGTCTCTCTTTCACATCTTTCACCGACTGCAAAACATCCCAACTGATGTTCCACCCTCTTTCTTTGCAGGCAGATGACAGTGTTGAAAGTCGGGTAACTTCAGGTAAGGTGAGTGAGGAACCAGCCTCATCAGCCAGCAGCACCATACCAAAGACGTCGACAGTGGTGACAGGGCCCGTTGCAACTGCTTCTGATGCTTCTTGTGATGGAACTATCCCCTCCTGTTATGCCCCCCTTCAGCTCAAAATCGGTGTCGCCAGGCAGGGGGGCAAACCACCTCACGCCCTCACCCAGCGAAGCTCAGTGGCGGCCAGTGAAGGTGTCAACTCTGGCGATGCCAACGCCCTCAGATCCCCCCCAGTGGACCAACTCGCCCATTGGAACCAGAAGCCCAAAAGGAACGGGGTCTGGGAGCGTCTCCCCCCCATCAAAGCCTCAACCCACCACCAGCTTCTAGAGGATCAGAAGAGTAGGCAATCTGTCATAAGAGGTACTGAGAGATTGTGTGATTAAGTGGTTGCTTGAGTTGTATTGTTGAATGATCTGTGAATTAGAAAATGAGAGAGAGAGGGAGGGAGGAAGAGAGGAGGAGGAGGAGGAGGAGGAGGAGGAGGAGGAGGAGGAGGAGGAGGAGGAGGAGGAGGAGGAGGAGGAGGAGGAGGAGGAGGAGGAGGAGGAGGAGGGGGGGGGGGAGGGGGAGGGGGAGGGGGGGAGAGAGAGAGAGAGAAAGAAATAGGAGGGAAAGAGAGAGAGAAGGAAGAAAGACATCAACAGAGAGACAGAGAGAGATAGAGACAGAGAGAAAGCATACAAGAAAAAAAATTCCACATGTCGAGCAAATGATTCTTCTGGGAGAATGGTGTCTGAGTGAAATTTCTCGGTAGTTGCCTAAAGGACAACTTGCAGCTTCAGGGTTTTCCTTTCTAGACAGGGACCATCTTTAATGATGTCTATCCGTTTTTATCCTTTAACACACAAACATTCATTATTCCAACTCCCTTCTGTCTCATTTCAGGCAACAGTGTCCCCATTCCAGTAAAGAATGAAAGCAATTAAACCAAAATAATCCCTCATTGCTAACACTAAAAGCATCATGTTGTTTGATATTCTGTTATCTGGGGGAACCTTTTCTTTAATCCATATAATAATGGGGATGTAAGGCCTAATGATGGCTGTTAAAATGTAGCATTCCTCTCCTTCTCTAGTCATAATGCTTTTGAAATGAAGAATTATAAAAAGTAATACTAGAAGTGTAGTGTTCATTTCATGTTCCATGGAAGGTTTTTAAAATCCATGAAATAAATATGTAAAAATTGATACTTTTTCTTATGACATTTGTCCTTTTCACTATTTGGACAACAGTTGTAGAGACTGATTATTATTTAGCCATATATTGAAATATTGAACAGTGTAGGATTGACTGAAGGGTTTATCAGAGTATAAACTTCTATACTAATGCAATTATTAGTTTGATATATATATATATATATATATATATATATATATATATTTATATTTATATTTATATTTATATTTATATATATATATATATTTATATTTATATTTATATTTATATTTATATTTATATTTATATATATATATTTATATTTATATTTATATTTATATTTATATTTATATTTATATTTATATTTATATTTATATTTATATTTATATTTATATTTATATTTATATTTATATTTATATTTATATTTATATTTATATTTATATATATATATATATATATATATATATATATATATATATATATATATATATATATATATTATTTTTGGGAGGGGAATATATGATATTTGAAAAAATGGATAGTTTTGAATACATTCTATGAACTAGTCATATATGTTTGATAGAAAGAAAATTTTGGCTCTAATGCCCACTTAAGTTCAAAAATTGTGGAGAGTCTACAATATACAATAATTTGTTGCAGTGGAATTAGTGCCTTTGCTTCCTCTAGTACATTCAATTAAATTGCCCAAAGGTAGAAAACTACCAAGTATGAGCTCAGGATGTTCAAACTAGTCTCATGACTGAAAAGAATATAGAAGTCTATGTATTGTATCATCCTCGTAGTCAGTTGTTTGTTATAGTTGTCAGCCTTTAAGAATTCAGATTGGACTCTAGTCACTTTAGTAGAGCATTGAATGTACAGTATATTATTTTATTTATGTGTCATGGATTATTATTTTGTACCACAGGTAGTTTTAGGACAGAATGAAAGATCTATAATACATTGATAAATACTAATGTGTTTTGCAGTTAACAAAATATTTTAAGAGACATTTTGTTGTTTCTGAGTCATAGTGCCTTTGGTATGTCATTGTTGTCAGGTACCATGTACTGTTCACTGTAATGTTTGTTTTGTGAATTTTGTTTGCACATAGATAATAATGATGGTAATGATGATGATACTACTACTACTACTACTACTAATAATAATGATTATCATTGTTTTTATTATTATTATTATTATTATTATTATTATTATTATTATTATTGATATTGATATTATTTTGATTATTCTAATGTTATTAACAATACTAATATTGATAAAGATAAAATAAAAAACTGAAAATCAAGTACAAGGGTAAACAGCAAGATGAGGTAGGACTAGCAATGGAGTCTTGGATCCCTGGGTGACTAATCATTTTATGGAACCATCTGTGTGTACACAGAATTAATAAACTCAAATCACAATGTACATGGGTGCATGCACTTGCCATGCTAGCATCAGTAAGTTGATTTCCAAAGGCTATGCTTAACATGTAATAATCTAGTCAGACTTACAGGACCTAGAACTCGCTCAAATTAATTTCAAATGATTAAATTGTGATATTATTATAGGGTGATTATGTTCATCATGTGTGTTTCAACATCACTCCTTCCTTCTTTCCCTGTACACTTGCAACTTGAAATTATTACCTTTTTTGGGGACTACTGTGTTGACAGGAATAATTCAGTCTAGTTGATAATAAACCTTTTACTATAGTGAATAAGTACTATCCTACCTTATAACCCTCCAACTGCAAGTTTAACTGTAAAAATGGACAGGAAGTTGTCTGATCTCAAAACTTCCAGGATTTTGAATAGTGAGGAAACAAAAACCGATATAAGAAGATGGCAGAAAAGCCTGAATCAGTGTGCCTAGTCTTCCAGACTGCCTCCCATGTGTGTAAGTGTATATGTTGCTGAGTTAGGTATATTTTTGTAATCTCTTGTTTAGGTGGTTTATTAGTTTTGCAATAGTGGAATTCATGGGGCAAAGAACCTTCACCACATTCTACTTCATGGCCAACATGATGACTTTAGAAGCTCACTAGTTACTTCAGAAAATGTTTGGTGACAGAGCTAGCTTTAGGAAGCTATTAGTGACAGTGCCATCGCCTACATCAGAACAGTTTCTACAATTATTTGAAGTAAGGCTAATAGTCCATTGAAGGTGATGACTATTCCATATGAATGGGGATGAATACTAATACATCATCAGAAAATATTAGAGATGTGTGACAGGCTATTCCTGCAGATCATAGGCAAGCCATCCATGAAGTTTGTGATATCATTAGACTGACATTAGTGAGCATTCAGTGTGATGAGAAATATAGCTGTAAGAATTATGCCAAGAATATTGAGTGACAATCAGAAGGCACATCATGGTCAAGTTTGCAGAGCTCAAAAATCAAGTAAAAAATTACACCTACTTATATAGTTCTAAGAAGAAAGCATGGTGAGTGTGCAAACTGTAGATGATAATTTTCTTTTCTGATTAT
>NC_061831.1:8109000-8111500 GCF_019202785.1 Penaeus chinensis
GAGCAGGATTTCCCAACACAGGGGCCATCAACGAGGTGTTTTCTGGAGGGCCATGGAGCAATCTGAAAATTTTGACTGCAATACCTACATATATTATCTCCTCCTTATCCTCCTCCTGTTTTCTCCGGCTCTTGCTCCTCCTCCTCATCACCACCACCATCGTTATTATTAGCATCATTAGCACAGTCATGTCCTTCCTCGTCCTCAACATCATCACTTCATCATCATTATCAAACTCCTTCTCCTTCTTCTCTGCATCATCATCAGCCTCCTCCTTCCCATCTTCATCATCATTTAAACTACCTGTTTTTTTTTAATCTGTCATCAATAAACTGAAATCTTCTCATATAAAGTGTTCTTTCCTATAGCTATTGTGACCCCATTACACTATCCGAAACGAGCGAGCGAGCGAGAGAGAGAGAGAGAGAGAGAGAGAGAGAGAGAGAGAGAGAGAGAGAGAGAGAGAGAGAGAGAGAGAGAGAGAGAGAGAGAGAGAGAGAGAGAGAGAGAGAGAGAGAGAGCGTCACTGAACGGGGTCATGGATTTTATTATCGTATATTGGGTCGAGGCCACAAAATGAAAAAAAAACAATGTTAGAAACCACTAGAACGGAGGGAAAAGTAGGCAGGAAAGGTGGATAGAGGAAGAACGAGATAATAGAGAGCTGAGAAACATCTTAGCTAAATACAAGTGAAAGGGAAGAAGAGGGGAGAGAAATATATGTAGGAATAGAAAAAAAAAAAAAAAAAAGACGAGAAGAGGGAGAGAGAAAAATAAGAGTAAAGTGGAAAAAGCACATAATAAATGAAATGCGAATAGAAAATAACAAAACGAGAACCAAACAGACAAAAAAAGGAAAGAAAAAGAAAGAAGAATATAAAAGAAAACGAGAAGAAAATGGGTAACTGAAGCGAGGGCGAAAGGTGTTGAGTTTTAACCTGGATTCTTCCGGTGTTTTGTTGAGGATCGAATCGGCTGCCAAACCGCCTTGCTGATTAAGTGACGATGCGATTTTGTTATTTATCGATTTTGGGATTTCGGTTATTTTGGGCCGAATTCACATTGTCGTTGTTGATGTATTTTTATTATCAATATTTTCATTCTTATTCCTATTATTCTTGTTCTACTTGTTCTTGTTCTTTTTATCATTATTACTATTGATATTATTCTTATTGTTATCATACTATCATTATCATCATTAGTATTAACATAATATTGCATATGGATGAAACAGATCGAAAAAGAAAAAGAAAAAGAAGTTCTTATTGCTGTGTGATTTTGTTTATTCATTGATATATATTTGCTTATTTGTTTAGCTGACTGGTTATGTTATACGTATACTTTCTCAGTTTTCTGTTTTTGTTTTGGTTTTGATTATTTTCCTTTCCTTCCCCCCCCCCCAAAAAAAAAAAAAAAAAAAAAAATACTGCATTCACCATCACCTTTTTTTTATCTCAACATTTAACATTCCTGGAAAATCACTTACTTTTTACCGAGTTTTTACTGTCTCCTGTCATTTCCAGACATGCTTTGTCACGTCTTTTTTTTATGTTTACGTGCACTCTGCTGCGCATTTCCTCTTTGTTTGTGTTTATTCCGTTTTTTGTGAGTTATTTTGTTTCTTTGATTCTGGGTTATAGTATCAAGCATGTGCAGTGTCTTTGTTTCTTGTGTATAGTGTCTTTAGGACTTTATCATGTGTCTTTGTTCCTTGTCATTGGTGTCTGTCCTTAGTGTATAGTAATTTTGTTTTGATTAACTTGTGTGTGTTCTATTAAAATTCCCCGTGGCTGTCTTTGTTTCTCTAAGACCTTATATACTAGGGATTCCTCAGATTATTAAGCTCAACTATGGAACCATTTATTTCATTTATCTTAAATGTCTATTTATTCATATTATATTTGTTCCCATAGTATGGGAGACATGTAGGAATTATGGCAAAATCATATATAAATATATACATATATATAAATATATATACATATATATAAATATATATACATATATATATAAATATATATATATATACATATATATATATATACACACATAAAACACAAATTACATATTCGCAGGTAATGTTACGAGCTTTATTGAAAAGTGAGGCAACAACAGACTGAAGATCTCGCTTATGCATTACACACACACACACACACACACACTGACGTACACATGTGTGCGTGTATGTGAATGGCAAAACGCTCTACCGTGCTGATGGCAGAAAAAAACACATGATGCACAAGTGAAATTTATTGAAAGGAGAAAGAACCGTTTCGCTATCATTTCCTCCCCAGTCTGTTATTGCCTCGCTTTTCAAATAAATCTCGTAACATCGTTTGCGAATCTGTAATACTATCTGAGACATGGGTTGCAAAACGAACATAAACTCCGGGAAAGTAAATACATCCGTACTCGCCGGAAAAAAACAAAAACAAAACAAAAGACGTCGTGCAGAAAATGAAGTGAATGGTTCCCTCCATCCCAGCTTGAAACAAAACTC
>NC_061831.1:8116500-8119000 GCF_019202785.1 Penaeus chinensis
AATTGGTAATGATTAGGAGGGGCGTCATGTGATCGCCCAGGCCTCTGTACTCGGTCGTAAGATAGAGCTTGTTGACTTTAGCGGCTCTTCAGGGTTGAAAAAAGAACCTAAGTCTGTCTTGCAAACAAACCTTGCACGAAGAGGTTTGTTTGCCTTTGCCTGAGCGCCGTATGAACAGAGGCCCGTGTGATCGTTTGACGCTCCTATGAAATACTGATGTACCACCCTTATAAAGAAGGTTATTTGGGATAGAACGTTTTAGAAACCACCATTTGTGGGGTACTGGCTGCTGCTATACCCAGACAGTAGATATAAAATGCAGTCCATTGATACCAGTTTCTCGATCAGGCTTTGTAATCAGCTGGGTAACAGCTGTTGCATGAGACTCCCATAATTAAAACAATTAAGACGGGAAGAAGGTAGGGTGAATTAAATGAATAGTTGTTTGTGTGTTAATGTCACGGTTGGTGCTTGGAAAGAAAGAGTGTTTGTGGGAGTCTGCTTTAGTGTGGTATGTAGTGCACTCGTGGGTTTCTGTGGTCTGTAATGTTGGAAGGATGAAAGTATTATTGTCTATTGATGCCTGTGTGGTTGTTAGCGTTCTGTACACATTGTGCTGACTGTGTACTTGCCCACGCGTTTTCATGGATTCCATAGTGTACTATAGTGCTATATTTGTGTGTTGTGATGCAAGGTGCTTCACAGCTTTTAATGAATCTGAAGTGTTTATTTTAGCGCCCATAAGGATTTATGTCTTTGGACTCTGCCAAATGTTTAGTTATATAGTGTATAATTGTATATGATATGCGTGTGAAAAACATAAATTCGTTTCGTCTGGACTAAATTTAATTTACCATTTGCATTCCCATTGTTCTGGGGAGTGTGAATCCCCTTGAAGTAGTTTGCATCCATTACTGGGTAATCTTATGGACCTAAAAAGTAAATTGTCGTCAGACAAGTCTTTTGGAGGACACGAGGACAGCGGAAGGTCATTTTTATCAATGGGTAAGATAAAGAGCGGGCGAAACCAGTACCAGATGAAATAGGGACAAAGCCTGAAGAAGATCCGTCAGTGAGGACACAGTGGGTATGGCTTGTTATAAATGCGATGATCCAGAGAAGAGCGTAATGGTATGCTATAAGCGGCAGTCTCGAGTGTGGGACTGTGTCAAAGGCTTTAGGAGAATCATATAGGAGTGTGTCAATCAGATTTAGGGTCGGAACAGATTAATGATCGAATGGTTAGTAGTCCAGCCTTCGATGTCGATATCGTTCTTTTATCCTCTTGATTTACCAAGTCCTTATTCTATTAATTTGTTATTGGTATTTTATCTTAGAATCGTATTTCTTCAACCCTTTAGCCTATCACCTCATTCATTCGGTTATCACTCTTTTAATTTGTTCTACCACTCACTCACCATGATTTCCTAATCAATAAATTACAGTATTACTGTCCTTTACACGAGCTCTCTCTTTCATCTCCCGTTTTTCCTGTTCTCCAGGTTTCCCTATACCGTTTTCTTCGGTCTACAGTACATACTGAAACGTTGGCTCGTGGGACAGGTCGTGACGGAGGAGATCATCGAGGAGGCCAAGGATATCCTGCAGAAGGGCGTTTTTAATGAGGAAGGATGGAGGTACATCCTCAAGGTACTGTTGACGAGGTTTTGTTTATTGTCTCTTGGTTCAGTCGTTTTGTTGATTAGTATGTTTTTTTTTTTCTTTTAAGGTTGATTTCCTAGAATTATATTGTTGATTTATGTTGGTATATTTGTTTTAGTTGATTTCCGTCGGTTATATTTTGATGTATATCTTCAATTACATGATGAAACTACACCCAATACAGCTCCACGAATAACCGTTATTGACAGATTTAATTCGGGAAAGGCGAAGTAGACACCACATCAAATCTGTATTATGGTTTAACGTTGTGTCAAATATTCTTCAGTATCATAGCACTTTTCAATCACAGTTTTATGTGTGTGTGTAGAATCACTAAAACATTTTCGACCCCTTTTTATGGTCATGTTTCCCACCATCACCATTACAACAATCCTCTGTGTTGTGTTCCTTATCACTGTAGGAGTTCCGGCTTCCATAGCAACACGGACCTCTTCCAAAATGTCTTTTCTTATGCCGAGTTCCTTTCACAGTAAAATTGATTACCCTTCCCTTTATTACGGCTTCCTGCACCACAACGCTATTGAACTCTTATGTTATAATTTGTGTAGTAACTAAAAAGCGAAGGAATATGAAAAGTAAATAATAAAAGAGAATTCTGGCATCGTCTGGCTGAGCATTAGGTATGTTTAAAAAAGTCACATGATTGAACATATATAAAAAAGAAAAAAAAAAAAAGAAAGAGAATTTAGTCTCGTAAAACATACGTAAAAATAAGTCTCGTCTGACTGAACATTAGGTATGTTAAAAAAGTGTGATTGAGCATTCAACAGAAAGTAAAATAATAATAATAATAATAAAAAGCAAATAAAAAGGAAGA
>NC_061831.1:8124000-8134000 GCF_019202785.1 Penaeus chinensis
TTCATGTAAAAATTAGTCTCCTAGCTGGTATAAATAAATATTGGTTCGCATTCCAGAAATATAGATATAGGAAACATCTCTGGACCAATTTCCTTTTTTTTCGTGTGAATGATTTCCTTCTTCATTTTTTTGTATTCCAAAGACGACCATCATTAATCACTAAAAAAAGAAAAAGAACAGAAAAAAAAAAAATCTAACCCACCTTCCCACGTGCAGAGTTCGTAGGATGCGTGTGTGATTCCTACAACATTTACGAATGTTTGGAAAAGATCTTTGGAGGAGAACTGAAGGACCTCGTCTTGCAGCATGCGAAGAAGGGCGGCATGCTGGTGGTGCGTCCTGACAGCGGCGACCCCTGCGAGGTGATTCTCAAGGTAAGCTTAGCGGGTTGGTCAAAGTGTGTTGTTAATGGTTCTATGTAGTGTGTCTTTGCTAAATATTACGGGCGGGTTTAGTATAGGTTAATTAGTCAAGGTGTGTATTGTTGTTACTGCCTTTATGTAGTGTGTCTTTTCTAAATATTACGGACTGTTACATTATGGGTTAGTTAGTCAAGGTGTGCATTGTTGTTACTAGCTTTATGTAGTGTGTCTTTGCTAAATATTACGGGCTTGTGTATTATAGGTTATTCAAGGTGTGTGCTTTTGTTATTAGCTGTATTTAATTTGTCTTTGTTGGCCCAATGTTACGGGTTGGTGCAAATTAATGGTTTCTCTGTGAGGTCAGATTACAAAGTCTTGCTGGTTAATACTCGGAATCCCTGGTTAATACTTGATAATGTGAATTCGTGTGCCCATGAGCTCAATTTTACTGGTTGATACTTTGTAATGTTAAATCGTGTGCCCAGGCGTACGGGAGGGTTTGTCAAATATTACGGGCTGCTGCAATATAATGGTTTCTCTATAAGATCATTTTTACTGGTTGATATTTTGTCATGTTCATTTGTGTGCCTAGACGTATAGGAGAATATATCTTACCCAGTTTTTGCTGGTTAATACTCTGTTGTTGTTTTTTTTGTGTGTGTCTGATTTCACTGGATGTTTACAGCGGTGATTCATAGTGTGACCAGTTTTACTTGCAATGTTGTAATATTTCCTTCCGTGGCCAATTTCCCTACTTATTTACTCTCCCTCCCGGCTTTTAGTCTTCAAAACCTCTGAGACCTGCAAATAACCAATGTTCCAATACTCTTAATATCGAATTAAATCTGACTGAACTGACTTTCTTCGTCAGTGTTTGGAAATTCTCGGAGATCGCTTCGGCACCGAAACCAACGCTAATGGCTTCAAGGTTCTCCCGCCTTTCCTCAAGATCTGTCAAGCTGACGGGGTCAACTTCAAGTCCGTGGGTAAGTTATGATTTTATAGTGATGATATTGTCTATAATGATAATGATAGTAATAATAAGAATTATGATAAAAATAGTAATGATGAGAATTATGATAATAACCATTACTACTACTACTACTATTATCAGCACCATCATCTTCATCATCATCATCATCATCATCATCATCATCATCATCATCATCATCATCATCATCATCATCATCATCATCATCATCATCATCATCTAGGAAGCGAGAACTCCCCTCCCCCCTTCGGCCAAATGGTACTCAGACGCCACAGGCTCTGAGCCACTGACACTCTCTGAAGCAATCAATAGAGGTGCCGAAGTCATTCTTCACAGAATCAGACTAGGTTACCACTGCGCATGGCAAATTATGGAGACAGTTGACAATGCGGACATGCGTTGCAAGTACTGTGGCGAGCCGAACGCCACCCTGTTATATTATTTACAAAGTTGTGAGCATACAATTTCCGAGACAGGGATCACGTCGGGCTGGTAAAAAGATGCCGCATGCTAACATCGTGGCGACATGAGCGCTTGCTGGCAACCCGGCCACCACGGTAAGCATTCAGTGACAGTGAATTAATTGAGACAGCTATAAATAGCTGGCACAGGCCGGGCAAAGCTAGATTTCGTAAATCTAATCACCACCACCACCACCACCACCACCACCACCACCACCACCACCACCACCACCACCACCACCACCATCAATCATCATCACCATCAATCACCATCATCATCACCACCATCATATTTTTCCCCATACTGTCAAATCGTTATATATCCGGAGACGCATTTTTCCTGTACCTTTTGGGATACATCAATTCAAGCACCATACCCAACCATGGAAAGATTATTACACTGTATAGCCCCACTGCAATAAAAAAAAAAAAAACTACGGATTTCCCTTGCTTCCACAGACACCATCCTAAGGACAATGAAGGAGCATGGATGGTCAGCGGACAACGTTAGCTTCGGGTCCGGGGCGTCCCTACTACAGAGGGTGAGCCACGGGGAGGAAAAGCAACAAAGAAATAAGGACATTTAAGCAAAAATATGAAAATTAAGTAGATAAGTAGATGAAATGAAGAATTTAAAAGGGATGATATTGGTAAATAGGATGTTGATAAGGTTTTCTTTTTATGATTGAATATTATAGGAAGATTTTTGCGAGTGAAATGCTGAAGGGAAATGTTGATGTTTATTGTCCATGTTTCTTTAGAGACTTTTTTTTTTTTCTTTAATTTTTTGTAAGGAAACTTCACTTGGTAAATGATAAATGGCTGATTTCAACTTGCCCAATTTACAAGGTTGTAGTAAGGTCACCAACCTATCATCACCAATTATTAAAAAGAATACAAAATACATAATAATCGTTTTTGTTTTTTGATAACTGGTAATATGGTATTTTCTTTTAAGAAACGTAATTTGATGTTTTTTTTATAATTAGTAATTTTGCATTTTTTATTTTTGGTAATTCTATTTGTAACTGGTAACTTGGTAATTTTCATATAATTGGCAATTTGGTAATTATACTTATAATTGGTTATTTAGTATTTTCTTTCATAACTGGTATTTTTAAAAGTAATATGATACCCCCCTGCACCAACCACCCCTTTCTGTCTCCCGCAGCTGGACCGAGACACCCAGAAATGCGCCTACAAGTGCAGCCTGGCAGTGATCGGCGGGCAGGATGTGGAAGTATTCAAGGAACCGATCACAGACACCGGGAAGACGAGCAAGCGCGGACGCCTCACTCTGCAGATGGAAGAAGGGGTGTACAGGACCTTCGAAAAAGGGACTGGGGATCCTGACAAGGTATTAAGGAATGGGGTGGAGGAAGGAGGGTTTTTTTGGGGGGGAGGTAGGGTGCTTGCGAAGGTTTTTTTTTTTTTTTTTTTTTTTTTTTTTTTTGAGGGGGGAAGAGTTCACGGTGTATTTTTTTGTCGGAATTTTGGGTTTTCTCTCGCTCTCAGTATGTAAAAAAAAGGAAAAGAAATGTCAATGTGTTGCATCTTAAACGTTTGTGCCTTAAACGTTTTGGGGGAAATCTGTGTATACGCGCACACACACACACATGTATATGCATCTCCACAGGCATACATATATATTCTATATATGCCTGTGGAGATATATATACATGCGTGTGCGTGCGTGTGTGCGCGTGTGTATCACAGATTGATGTAGAATTGCATATATAAATTCGTACAGAAGGGAATAATCTATACGTTTAAGGCAACTACGATAAAGATTAAAAAAAAAAAAAAAAACAATTGCTACACAGTGAGAGAAATAAAACAAAAATTGGACTAAGGAATACACCGATTTCCCTCAAAACGTTTAAGGCACAAACGATTAAGATACATTTTTTTTTTTTTTTTTTTTTTTTTTTTTTTTACATAGAGAGATAATAGAAAGAATGGCTATATTTTCTGTATATGTTACATGTTTTCGGAATGTTTAAAATTATTCCTGGATGATGAGCGTGGGGACAGGGGGAGGGGAAGTGGGGCATGGAAATAACTTTATGTGCTCTTACACAACGAAAACTCCAAAGTATAAACATACACCGCGCATTTTGTCTTCCAGGACCTGCTTGT
Source organism: Penaeus chinensis (assembly GCF_019202785.1). Classification (NCBI taxonomy): domain Eukaryota; kingdom Metazoa; phylum Arthropoda; class Malacostraca; order Decapoda; family Penaeidae; genus Penaeus; species Penaeus chinensis. The sequence continues at coordinate 8,127,954 of NC_061831.1, forward strand.
AACAGTCTTTGAGAACGGAGAACTCCTAAAAGATTATACATTCGCCGAGATTTGTCAAAGAGCTGAGATTTCTCCTGCTGATCCAGACATCATGAAGTTCTTGGCTGAGGACCAAGGGCAGCGTTGGTGAGAAGTTGCCAGAGTTACTCCAGTAGAAGCAACGGTTGCTGTTACGGGAGCAAAACAACAGGAGTGACTTCATCTTGCCTGAAAACAACACCCGGAACTAAGAGAATCATGAGGTCATTTTGGGATGATATATTGACTGATTAAAAAAGTATATATATATACACACATATATATATATGCTATATGTATATGTATATATGCTATATATATATATATATATATATATATATATATATGTATATATATAAAACCCCTTTCAGCAGACGAAAGTGATAAGATTATGACATCAGGTATGGTATCCTGAAAATCATTGTAAAACGTTCATGTTTAGTGTCTTCGTCCGGATAAGCACACGGAACTAGCATATTTCTCCATAGGATACTGTTGTGAAAGATATATTCATAATGTTCCTGCACGACAACCTGGACAAGTAGGCCTACCACAAATTGTAATGTCAAAAGCCTATTGAGTAGTAATTGATATACAAAATATATGAGTAGGATAACATTCAGGATGTTAAGTATACTGATAGATACTAGCTTTCATAGATGATTTATTGTTTGTAAGAGAGAATATAAACTGTTAACAATGCATTGTGCAAAATGTATTATGCCTGTGATGGATTTACAAATGACGATGTAATAATGAAGATAAAAACAAAAAATAACAATTGCATTAATGTTCCTGTTATCACCATCATCATCATAATTACCTGTATCCTTATTGTAAGAATGGTGACACTATTAGTAATATCAGATAACTCGCACCACACCTAGCTCCCTATATTTATTCTTTTGTTTTTATTGTTAGATACCCTTAACCATACTAAAATACAAATACAATTAAATATGTTTGAACTAATACCAAACAAACGCACACACTCACGCAGATGAGTTTGGATTTAACTATCGATGGAATTGAATTAGGTATTACGGTATACGTATAAGGAAAAAATGTAGCGTGGTATGTAAGATCATGCAATATTGATGTGAAAGGATTTGGCGATGGCGATATATGCACTTACATATTTATATATGTGTAAATATATACACGCTATTTATCGATATCAATGCGACATTGCATTATTCCATCTTCCATATAAGCACACTATAATATATATATATATATATATACACATTGTATCTATATCTATATCTCTATATATGCATATACATATACATGTATGTGTATATATATATTTAGATTGATAGACAGACACACGTACACATATATAGATAGATATATGTGAATATATATATAGCTATAGATATATATATAGATATATGAATGTAGATAAATAAATATACATGTATATGTATATATATAATGTGTGAATTTATATATATATATATATATATATATGTATGTATATATATATTCACACACACACACACACACACACACACACACACACACACACACACACACACACACACACACACACACACACACACACTTCCTCACACATATAAACACACACACACACACACACACACACATATATATATATATATATATATATATAATAAAGGCACAAATAAATATATATATATATATATGTAAATATGTACACACACACACACACACACACACACACACACACACACATATATAAATGTATATATATATAATTAGTATTATCAATATTAACATTATTTGTATTATCATCATGATTAAATTATCATTTTTGCCTTTAGTAGCAGTAGTAGCATCAATATTATCATTATTGATATCATTAGTCTATTATCATCTATTTCATTATTATTATATTTAGTATTCAAGACCAACTGTCCTTTTGTTTCGTAATATGTAAAGTGCAGACCTGCATCAGCGCAGGTAGGCTTTGTATTAGCTGTGTGCCCTGGAAGAATGTGACACAAGTGGCACGGGCAAATAGTCAAGATTGTAATTTCTATCATCACTATCTAAATATACGTATGTATACCATATACGGTAATATAATGATTCAACCTTAATTAATGCAAATTGGAACACAAACAACGTAATGTGTGTGAACAAAGACAAAATGAAGTATCGCCAATGGAAATCCTCAACACACGAAAAAATCTAAGTCATGACAAGACACAGGAAGTAGCACTTAACCCAATCGCCAGGTATGGCAAGAATACATGCCATGCCCCATGTAGTACAATTTTATTTATTGTATTTACACATAGATGGCTCTACAAGTGCTTAGTAACCAAATAGTCGGTTATTAGTCCTACGTATCTCGCCTGTTTACCTTTTTCCTCGACTTTTGGAAAGTGTCTTTTGCATTATTTAATTGTCATAAATGTTAGAGAGATTTTAATAACAATTTGATTTTCATAACTTCAATAACAATAATAACAGATCTATGTCAACTGTATTAAAAAGAAAAACACATCTTTTCGACAATTCAAGGAACGGGGAAGTCGGTCACTACGGCTACTGATAGACTTCTTGCCGGCTGTGGGGCCATCTGTATGTAACAGCATTCACAAAAAAAATCTACTGGGGACAGAACATAAATCCGGGGCGACTGGGTTAATATTACTTCTGATAACGATCTAATGAAATGACTTGTCTGTCTTAAAGGATTGCATTTTGAAAAGAAACACTACCACAATGGAGATGGAATAAAAACGTTTAATGCCATCTTTATTATGTCGGTTTTTCAGTTTATCTGTTTGTAAATGCACGGTACTATATATATGTACGTATGGATTTGTATACTTTATATCTAAGATGTTGAAATCACTTTTCATTTTCATATAAACTGTGACATGATATTTTATGAAGAATTTACAGAAATCATACTTAATAATCACACTAAGGCAAAAGGAAAAAATAAAATAGTATACGCACTTATTCATTTTCTGAAAACACTTTTATATATCATAGAAAATTAGACGCTCTTTGATAATTAAAAAACAAAAATATATTTTCAACTTGACACCATTAACAACTAATTCTTAGTATATATGGACATTACCAATCTTGTAAATCATATCATATAACCCATTTTTTGGCTACTTGCGTTAAGTTAAATATTTTTCTTGCATTTAGGGGAGGAGGGACTATTGCATACCAATATTAAGCCTGTAGTTCTCCATATTTGATTTCTTATTTCTCTGTGGATGAGATATTTAACTTTTAAACAGACAATATAATGTAAAGAAATAATAATAAATCTAATTAATCGATAAGCTGGTGTCTTAAAAAGGTTGAGGATGAACACTGGTTTTAGAATGGATAACAAGGAAAAAATATCTATTGCTATGTACTAACTAATGATGCATACTTAATCTGTTTGAGAATGTTACTGAAATGATGTATGTAATTAGGTTCTAGTCTCATTACATATTGTATCGTAGGGTTATTCATTATTCATAAGATGCCAGTATCGTTTAATTCGTCATATTCTCCCGTTTTCTTTATGGACTAAAACCTATAATGAAGAGCAAGTGTGATCTGGTCCCCTCTTGGTAATTACTACATGTAAAAAGTAGTGAGTCTCCTAAATTTTCTCTTATATTTCCACACTATACCATATGACAGTAGGAGTTTTTACCCAGTTGGAGATCACCCCTTCAGCTATTTTTTGCCAGTTGGGCATTTCCCAGCGTGTTTTTTGCGTGAGTGCTCTCTTCCAATTGTGTGTTTTTGCGTGTGATCTCTTCCTGCGAGTGTTTTTGTGTGAGTGTTTTTTACCCTGCGTATTTTTGTATGAGTGGTCTCTTCCTTGCGTGTGTTATTGCGTGAGTGGTCTCTCCCCTGCGTGTGTTTTTGCGTGAGTGGTCTCTTCCCTGCGTGTGTTTTTGCGTGAGTGGTCTCTTCCCTGCGTGTGTTTTTGCGTGAGTGGTCTCTTCCCTGCGTGTGTTTTTGCGTGAGTGGTCTCTTCCCTGCGTGTGTTTTTGCGTGTTGTCTCTTCCTTTACGTGTGTTTTGGCGTGTGGTCTCTTCCTTGCGTGTGTTTTTGCGTAAAGGGTCTCTCCCCTGTGTGTGTCTTTGCGTAAATGGTCTCTTCCCTGCGTGTGTTTTTGCGTGAGTGGTCTCTTCCTTGCGTGTGTTTTTGCGTGAGTGGCCTCTTCCCTGCGTGTGTTTTTGCGTGAGTTGTCTCTTCCCTGCGTGTGTTTTTGCGTGAGTGGCCTCTTCTCTGCGTGTATTTTTGTGTGAGTGTTCTCTTCCCTGTGTGTGTTTTTGGGTGGGTGGTCTCTTCCCTGCGTGTGTTTTTGCGTGAGTGTCCTCTTCTCTGCGTGTTTTATTGCGTGAGTGGTCTCTTCCTAGCGTGTGTTTTTGCGTGAGTGGTCTCTTCCCTGTGTGTGTTTTTGCGTGAGTGGTCTCTTCCCTGCGTGAGTTTTTGGGTGAGTGGTCTCTTCCCTGTGTGTATTTTTGCGTGAGTGGTCTCTTCCCTGTGTGTGTTTTTGCGTAAGTGGTCTCTTCCCTGCGTGTGTTTTTGGGTGAGTGGTCTCTTCCCTGCGTGTGTTTTTGCGTGAGTGGTCTCTTCCCTGCGTGAGTTTTTGGGTGAGTGGTCTCTTCCCTGTGTGTGTTTTTGCGTGAGTGTTCTCTTCCCTGCGTGTGTTTTTGGGTGAGTGGTCTCTTCCCTGTGTGTGTTTTTGCGTGAGTGGTCTCTTCCCTGTGTGTGTTTTTGCGTAAGTGGTCTCTTCCCTGCGTGTGTTTTTGGGTGAGTGGTCTCTTCCCTGCGTGTGTTTTTGGGTGAGTGGTCTCTTCCCTGCGTGTGTTTTTGGGTGAGTGGTCTCTTCCCTGTGTGTGTTTTTGCGTGAGCGTTCTCTTCCCTGCGTGTGTTTTTGCGTGAGTGGTCTCTTCCCTGCGTGTGTTTTTGGGTGGGTGGTCTCTTCCCTGCGTGTGTTTTTGGGTGAGTGGTCTCTTCCCTGTGTGTGTTTTTGCGTGAGCATTCTCTTCCCTGCGTGTGTTTTTGCGTGAGTGTTCTCTTCCCTGCGTGTGTTTTTGGGTGAGTGGTCTCTTCCCTGCGTGTGTTTTTGGGTGAGTGGTCTCTTCCCTGTGTGTGTTTTTGCGTGAGCATTCTCTTCCCTGCGTGTGTTTTTGCGTGAGTGGTCTCTTCCCTGCGTGTGTTTTTGGGTGAGTGGTCTCTTCCCTGCGTGTGTTCTTGGGTGAGTGGTCTCTTCCCTGCGTGTGTTTTTGCGTGAGTGGTCTCTTCCCTGTGTGTGTTCGCAGGATTATTAATGTCCGACTTTTCAAATATATTAATATCTTACTGAATATAATCTGAGTGGTAATGTTTATTCTTTATACTACCAATATGAAATCAGAATAATGATAATAATGATGATAATGACAATAACAACGCTAACAATGCTTATAATAATATTAATGATGATGACAATTATGATGATGATAATAATAATGATGATAATAATGGTAATGATAATCATTATAATCAATAATAACAGTAATTATAATAATAACAATAATAAAAATAACAATAATAATAATGTTAATAATAACTAATAATAATAATAATAATATAAATTAAGATAATTATAATGATAATAATGATGATAATGATAATAGTGATAACGATAATAATGATGATAATGATAATAACAACGATAGCAATGCTTATTATAATATTGCTGATGATGACAACAATGATGATGATAACAATAATAACAGTATTAATAATAATGATAATAATGATAGTAATAATAATGGAAATATTATCAATAATAATAAAAATGATAATAATAACAGTAATAGTAATAATGATATCAACAACAATAATAATATCAATGATAATAATAATAATGAAAATGATAATGATGATGATAATGATAATAATAATAACAATAATGATAATAATAGCAATAATAATAATAATAAAATTAGAATAATAATGATAATGATGATAGTGATAAGGATGGTAATAATAATAATAATAAGGATAATGATATAATA
>NC_061831.1:8139000-8151500 GCF_019202785.1 Penaeus chinensis
GTAAGTCCCCGGGTTTCCCCCTGGGAAAAGGCAGGAGTGTGGTTTTATTTATTTATATTTTTTGTGGTCTGTTTTGGGTAGTTTTCGTTTATTTATTTTATTTTATTATTATTAACATTTTATTTACTTTTTTTTTAGGGGAAAAAAAAGTATGTTTGTAGTCTGATTTATTATTATTATTATCATTTTTAAATCATCATTTTTATTTTTATTTTGTTTACTTTTAGAATCGCGAATTTCACAAAAGCATCATGTGTTTTAAATCCCCTTTTTTTAATTTTCAGTTTTTGGTAGTTTTCGTTCATACTTTTCTTTTCGTATCTTTTTCAACCTTTAGGATCGTAAGTTTGATGATGATGGACTTCAGGAAGTTTGCTTTGAGTTACAGTTAAGTTATATTTATCCTTGAGTATGTTTAGTGAATTAATGTTGCGTATGGGGGTAGGGAGGGCGGGAGCTAGTTAGAAAAATACCCATAAACATTATTATATTCAAATAATGATCTGTCAACCTACGGGAAAATATGGAAATATATCAATTTGTTTAAGGATACCTGTTTATTCCATAATTTGTTATCCATTGGTGATATCTCTTTCTTACAGCTTCGATCATCTGGCAACCCAGAATGCAGTTGCCAAACGTACGACCTAGTTTTCGAACAACGCAAACTAAAAAGAAAACGAAAGATAACAAAACAATATTCCAACAAAACAACAACAGGACCCGAAACTAATAAAAAAGTAATATAAGAAATTCATAAAAATGCCAAGAAAATCGGGCATCACACCTGCTGCTCCGCGAACCGTAGTTCTGGCGCCAAGGTCAGTGGTCAAGGTGCTGCTCTCCTCTGCACTTCCGCCCAAGGAGGCTCTCAGTCCAGCAGCATCTTCGGGAGATAATCCTGGTCTTAAGATTCTCTGTTTACGTGTTGGGTTAGGTTACTGTTTATCTTTGTTTGTTTGTTTGTCTCTCTGTCTGTCCTCTCTGCAATCGTATCCATCTCACTCCTCTCATCGCTCTCGTCGATCTCTCGTCTACGCTCCGGCCTCAGCATCAAGTCGATCCCGCTCTCGGCTCTCTCTCTTTCCACTCCCTTCCCTCATTCCCCCTCCCCCCCCCGTTTCGTCTCCCCTCCTCGTCCCCCTCCTTTCCCTCCTTCTCCCATCCCGCTTCACCTATCGCTCCCCTCCGCTCCCCCCCTCGCGCGTTGTCTCCCTCTCCGTCCTCCTCTCTCCGCAACTCCTCCGGATCCTGTCCCTGTGTCACCCCACACTTTCCATCCCTCTTCCCCTCCTCTCACCCCTCCGTCTATCTCGCCCCTCCTCCCTCTCCCCATCCCTCACCCTCTTCTCCTTCCTCCCTCTCCCGTCCCCTCTCTCTCAGGTTCCCTCCTCACGTCTACCGTCTACTCTCGGTGTTAGGAGGTCCTCTCTCTCTCTCCTCTCGTCGAAATTTCTCTCTCTCTCATCCCTCAAGTCCCTCAATCCCCCCTGCCCTCTGCTCCTCTCCCTCGCCTCCGTGTCATCTCTCTCTCTCTCATACAGATCCTCCTCTCGTCTCTCCTCTCTCCTATCCTCTCTCTCTCTCCTCTTCTCTCTCTCTCACTACACTGTAAGTCCCTCTCTCAGACTCCCTCTCTCCCACCTAATGGTCTCTCTCATCTCTCTCATCTCCCCCCTCTTCAAGCTCATCCTCTCTCTCACCACTCCTTTCTCCTCTCTCCGCTCTCTCTTCTCATCTCGGTCCCAGTCATCTCTCTCTTACCCGGAACATCGTCTCTCTCTTAGTTAGTCAACTCTTTTACCGTGGTATCTCTCTCGAATCTCTCCTCCTACGTCTAGCTCATCTCTCACCATCTACAACAGAAGATGAGCCAGCTCTCCTACTCACTCGATGATAAAGGGGGCCTCTCATCTCGTCGCCATCGTCTCAAATCATCCTCTCGGTTCCTCTATCCTTCGTTCCATCTTCGTCCGGGGGTGGGGGGGCAACAATCCCTGCAATCGGCTCACTCCCTCGACTCTCCAATCTCGCATCCCCCACAAACACTCCCATCCTCTCTCCTCACATATCCTCGGTCCCTATGTCTCTCGCTCGTCCAAGCCTCCACGTCCTGCATCTCTCGTCCCATCGGTCAATCTCCAATCATCCCCTCGACCAGCGCGTCTTCTCTCGCTGGGTCCCGCTCATCGCATCCTCCTCTCTCGAGGGTCTGCAGTCTCGTCTGGTCGTCTCTCTCTCCCCTCTCTCTCGTCTCCACTTCTCTCTCATCCTCTGCCTATGCGAGCGGACTCTCTCTCTTCTCTCTCTCCTCTCTCATCATCGGCCTCGTCTCCTCTCTCCGATCCTTCTCTCCGCTACACCTCGTTCTCTCACCAATCACTTCTCACCCTATCCTTCTCTCAATATCTCACTCCCTCTCTCGCCCGGTCCCACAATCCCTCCCCCCCTCTCTCGTCCTCTCACCGTTCTCATTCCCTCTTTCCTCTCTTTCCTTTCCTTTTCTTTCCTCTTTCCCCCCTTTCCCCTTCCCTTTCGTCTTTTCTCCTCTCTCTCTCTCTCAAACTCGGGATCTCTCTCTCTCAGGTCGCCTCAACCTCTATCGTCTCTCGTCTCTCTTATCTCTCATCCCCACCGCACTCATCCCACGCTCTATCTCTTTCTTCTCTCCCTTCTCGTCTTTTCTCTCTCTCTTCTCTCTGTCTCTCTTTCTCCGTCTCGAAGCGGAGTCGTTCTAAACTCTTGTATCGTCTTTTCGGTCGTCATTTTCTTTTCTCAAACCCTCGGCGCTCCCTTCCTCTTTCTTCTCTCCTCTCTCTCCTCTCTCTCTCGAAAAGATCATCCCCTCTCATCTCCTTCCCCCCCCTTTCTCTCGATCTACGCTCGCTCTCCTCATTCTCTTCTCGTCTCAGTCTCGGCCGCGTGGGTCACCCGCCTCTCTCAGTCTCTCACTCATCTCTCGCCTCACGTCTCTCTCCTCTCTCTCTCCCCCTGGAAAGGGGCTCTCACTCCCCCCGTCTCTCTCTTCCTCTCTCCCTTGGGAAATCAGTCCCATCCCTCCCTCTCTCTCTCATCTCTCTCTCGTCTCATCTAGCTATCGGCCCCATAGCAGGCTCTCTACTCAGTCGGATCTCACATCTCTCTCACTCCCGGGTCGTCTCTCTCTCATCTACATAGTCACGGTCGTCTTATCTCTCTCCTCTCCTCTACTCTCGTCATCTCCCGCTCTGTCTCTCTCTCTCTCACTCTTTCTCTCGTCACTCGTAACATACAATCACAAACCACTATAACACAGCACACAATCACAAATCACAGTAACACGTCACGCTTACAATCACAAATCACGCAACACCACAGTTAGATAAGTAACCCTCCCTCTCACCCTAATGCCAAAGGTCAGTATGAGATAAAAGGCGGTGGTGCCACGTCTCCAATGACTCGTGAGAGGGGAGGGGGGGGGGGCAAAGGTGATAGGCGGGGGAAGGATAGGGGGAAGGAATGGAGGGGGGATGCTCTTCTTTGTGAGTCGATTGGAGAAAGAGAGGGGTAAAAGAAAGGAGAGGGGAGAGGGAGGGGAGAGGGGGAGGGGAGGGAGAAGGGGAGGGCGAGGGAGTGACGGAGAGAGAGGGCCAAAGGGTAGGAGGTAAGGAGGATAAGAAGGGAGAGGGGAGGGAGGAGGAAAGGAGGGAATGAGGATAGAGGAGGAGAGGGGAGGAGGATGATAGGAAGGAGAATGGAAATTGTTAGGTGAAAGAAGGGGAGAATGTTTAACAGGGTAAAGTAAATAGTAGAGTAGGTATCGGGGGATGAGAAGGGACAATGTGAAAAGAGAGCGATATATAGATAAATAGATAATGAGTAGTTTATATCAGATAGAGAGATAGAGAGAGAGAGAGAGATAGATAGAGAGAGAGAGAGAGAATAGAGAGAGGAGAGTATTAGAGGAGAGAAGAGAGAGGAGAGGGGGGGAGAGAAAAGAAAAAGGGGGGGGAGAGAGAAAGCGAGAGAGAGATGAGAGAGAGAAGAGAAGGAGAGAGAGAGAGAGAGAGAGAGAAGAGAGGAGAGAGAGAAGGAGAGAGAAGAGAGAGAGGAGAGGATAGAGAGAGGAGGGTGTAAAGAAAAGATTGATAGATAGTTTGACAGAGTGAACGTGATTAATACCAAGAAGTAAAAATCGGCAAGATATAATGAGAATAAGTGATGGGACAATAATTAGAATATTAGTGCAGTGATAGATTAGGAAATGTTTTAGGGGGGTGGGAAGTTATAAGAGAGACGAGTTATCGCTGGATTCGAGGGCGCTCTGAGTTCTCGTCTCTGCCCTGCTCTCTTCTTTGCTCCTTCAACCCCCTTCCTCCTCCCCGGCCCTTTGCACCACCGGCACTCCCTGCCAGACAGCGACCCAACCACACTGAACAGACAGACCGGTCCGGACAAATACAAACGTACTATAACAGACATAGCTACGGACCACACCGAACGTACCACGACAAAAAAATCAATGACAAAACAAAATAGATCCTCTAGGGACCATTTAGCGAGAACGCACTACTTTTTCTCTCTCAGGTCAATCCATAGAGCACCTAATATGAACTACCCCAAATATTTTTGCCTCTGTACAGACCCTTGATCTTGGGTGCTAAAGTCCTCGCCCCATCCCTTCACCCCACACAACCCCAGACCAGCAAACCCCCCCAATCTATAAATATGCTTCCGTTGCGGCAGGACAAGCACAAACAAAGAAGAAACACATCTCAAATGCACATACTTAAAATTTCTTAATTTATAGATCTAAAAAAAAGACAAAAAAAAAAACAAAAAATAAAAAAAAAAAAAAAAAAAAAAAAAAGAAACAACAAAAAAGAAAAAAAAAAAAAGGGGGGAAAACAAAAAAAAAAAAAAAAAACAAAAAACAAACAGTTTTCTGATGTCAATTTATATAATCACTATGCGACACACCTCCACCCCACACAATAACCTCTCCCAAAAGAAAAACAGCAAAGGGTGACAAAATCAAAACAAGGATCACACGAAGGTTTTTTAAAAATAGAAGTGGCAGCCGTACAAAGCCCTTCCAATCGCTAAAAGGAACCATATTTACTACTTGGTAACCTAAAGGGGTGCCAAACGGAAATATTTTTCGTGGCACGGTTTCGGGGCACTACTTAGTTACCCACCGACCAAACAAAAAGGAGAGGGAGGATTGTGCTTCGCTCCCGTCCCGTTCGTGTTGTCAGAATTTATATAGTCGTGTAGGAATAGAATACTAAGAAATAAGAGAATATTTAAACAACAAAATGCGCCTGCGGTCCTGTAAAAAGGAAAGTTTGATGTAAAAAAGTTGAAAAGGAAGTTCTTAAATTTTAATTTTTTTTTGGTTTTATAATACGTTGTCAATTAATTTGCCCTATTTTTTATATTTTCATTTCTTTAAACAATAAAATGGGCATGATTTACCTCACCCAACGTCGTTTTCTCTGTTTGTCTGGAGTAAATCCCGGTATGACAGCGTTCTTCCCCCATATTTAAGTCCACGTGGGTCTATGGTTGAAACTATCCACTTTCTCTCACACACCCACCACCCCCGACTTGTATATGGATACTTGGAGTTTTAGTAACACTTGAAGGTGAATTAGTGAGTTGAGTTAAAGTTGTCGCTGTCTTCAAGCACATTTATAATTTGCACGGGAGTATGGGTAGGTGTTGCGTAATACATGAGGGCCAGGGGGTCCACGAGAGCGTGTTCAAATAGAGCCAGGAAAGACGCCCATTGTAGAGCGGGAGGCCTCCTTGCCACGCCCGCGCCAGGCGAAGCGGGGGCGGGTACTTAGCGAGACCGCCTTGAGGTGGTTACCGGCCCCGCCGATCAGATTGGCAGGATAGACTTCGGCTGCGGAATATTTTGAGGGTTCACAAAAATATTTCACTACCCATACAATAGGCACTTTTCTTTTTTCGTGGGGAATGTCGTACCAGAGAGCCAATTGCATGGGTGTGCGTGGCAACAGCGGACACGCATGTGACAAGAAAAAAAAGACACGCAAAGGTACGTCGAACACACACGACAAAACAGCCTCAAGGGTAAAGGACTTTTTTGTGCCTATTTATGATTCAACAACAACACATATACACGAGCCAAGCCCGCACTTTGCAGGCGCCAGCACATCCCGACGATAGAGAAGTGCCCAACCAAGTACGCCTCAACTTTGCAACACCTCTCCGTAAATCAACTCTCAGGGGATCATGCACATCTTTCTCTTCTCTTTCCCCGCTCGCCCATTTCCCATCCACCTCTCCCTTCTCTCGCTTCCATCCACTCTCCACATCTCCCATCGTCCACCCTCCAGGAGCACCAACCTCGGTCCTCAATCTCGGTCTTCTCTTCTCTCCCTCCATCTCATCAACTCCATCAATCTCCCTCTCACTCGCCTCGAATCACTGCCATCGCTCCTCTCGTTCTCTCGTCAAATCTCTCAATCTCTCTCTCATGAGCGCCATCTCCGGGTCCATGATCATCCGCCCATACTCCCGCTTCTCCCCCTCCCTCCCCCCATGCCCTCTCCAATCTCCCATCCTTCCCCTCTCCTCCCCCCCCTTCCCTCGTCACCCGTCTGCAAAAGTAAGTACGCACACTCTCTCTGTTCCTCTTTGCTCCCCATTCACCCTCTCCTCCACCTTCTCTTCCTTCCGACTCTCCATACGTCCTCGCCCTCCCCCCCCCTCTCTCTCTCAAAAACAGTCCTTCCCTTCCGCTATCCCTTCCTTATTCCTTCCCTTGTCTCACCTCTTACTCTTCTCACCGTCTCCTTTCCCCCCCCCCACCTAGTCCCCCCCCTGAATCCCCGCCCCTCCCCTCTATCGCTCCCTTCCCACACATCACCTATTCCTCTCGGTCTTTTTATTACTTTTTTTTTTCTACCTTTTTTTTTCTTGTTCCCCTTTCCTTTTTTATTTAGATGGCCTCTTTTATTGTTTTTTTTTTTCTCTTTTTTTTTCAACAGTGCTTTTTTTTCCCTTTTTCCCCCCCGATCCCCTGGCTCCCTATCTCTGTATTCCTTTATTTCCTTCTCTCAGCCTATTCTCTGTTCTGCTTTCTCTTTCCCTCTCTCTCATTTTACCTCTCTTCTCCCTCTTCCTGCTTCCTCATCCATCTACGGTCTCGTCCCAGCCACTCTCAATCCCTTCTCTCACTTGCTTCTCCTATCCACTCCACAATTTCTTCTCTTTCTCCATTCCTCCATCAACTGTCCCTCCTCTATTCCTTCGGACTTCTTCTATCTCTCGTCATGTGCTTCTCATCTACTCTCGATTCGGAGAGGTGTCCAGTCCTCGGCCTCTAAAATATCGTTCAAATCGACCTCCAAACCTTGTCCCCTTTCCTCCGATCTCGGCCTCGGTCGACGGCGTCATAGCGCCCTCCCCCATGTTCCCTCCTGTTAATTCGTACGTGTAGCGAAGTGTGAATTCACCGCTACTACTCCGCACTTCTCCCTATTCTACCCCTCTTCTCACGGTCGAGGCTTCTCAAAGTCACCCCCTCCAAGCATCCCTCTTCCTCCATACACTCCACATCATCCCAGCGTCACTGCCACGGGGGTACGTCTCGGCCCCTCCGAGATTCTGACTACGAGACTACAGCGCCCTCCTGTCGCCTTCTCCCATTTCATTCTTTTACTTGCTTGTGTTTTTTTATAATTTTTTTTTAGTATTTAATACTCTCCTAGAACATCAAGAACGTACTATCAATAACCCCTCTTAATCTATTTTTCTTATATTCATGGGTATAATTTTGCTGCCCGTCAATGGTTGTGCTGATGTGGATATAAAAGACCCACCCCTCCATACATGGGTAGCTTACGCTGAAACACTGAACCACACGACGCCTTACAGTAAACATACGCCTAACGAGCACCCGAGATACCTTAATCCCATACTCTCCCGTCGCTATACTCGTCTCTCATTCTTCTTCTATGCTCTTCTTCTCCTCTTCCTCTACTCTCTCTCTCTCCTCTCTCTCTCTCTCTCTTCTCTCCCTCTTACTATCTCTATCCCTGAGCTCTCTTCCTTTTCTGCTTTCCCTTTCGCCTGACCCTCCGCCCCCACCTTTCCTCCCCGCGCGCCTCTCTCTCTCTCTCTCGCTCTCTCTCTCTCTCTCTCTCTCTCTCTATCCTAGTCTCTCTCTCTCTTCTCTCTATCTTCTGCTCTCGTCTAATCTCTTCTTCCTCTCCGCACTGCTCCCTCTCCCCCCCCTCCCAGCCATTATCCCCCTCCTCTCCACTCGCCCGCAAACCCGCACCACTCCCACCCATCACCCACACTCTCACCACCCCGGTTCCCCCCTGCCGTCACGCCCCTCACCCATTAACCCCCCCCAATCCGGAATCCACATGGACAGCCCCAACCCTGCCTCCGACCCTCCGAACATCTCCAAATCCACAGCAACCACAAAAACCACCACACCCTCACGCCTTTATACTTCGCCTCCGCACCCTCTTCTCTCCCCACGGTCCCGGTTGTCCCTAATCACCCATAGAATCACACTTTTTTTTTCTGACTTCTTTGTAAGGGAAAACCTTTGATTATTAATTATTAAATATGATTATTAAAGCGGACCGCCGAGGAGATGTCGTGATGATAAAGTATTAGGGAAATGCTCTGAGAACATGAGAATTAAGGCAAGTAGGATATAGAAATAAATAATAGTCAAGCCACTCGGATACAGGATTATGTTCCTCTTTTCTTCTTCTCCTCTGGGTACACAAAAGATCTTTTTGCAACGCACAAGATATCTGCAATTAAGAACCTATGCAGTGAAATTACTTTTTTATTGTTTATTTGCATGCCTTATCTCCCTTTTTTTTTTTTTTTTTTTTTTTTATACTTTATCCTCCTCCCTTCGACTATACTGGTTTCTATTTGCGCTTTGTAATTATTGCGTTATCTTGAGCTTGAATCATATCATAATATATTATAACACGGTTACAATATATTATATACACCTGCTTTTTTTTCCGTTGTTTCCGCGTTTGCATTTCCTTATGATACAGGAACATCCATGTAACAATTCTCCATTTTTTTTTTTTTTGTTTCTGTACGTATACCTTAACGATTGATGATGTGTATAACACAACTACTAACCGTTTTTTCCTTATAAAAGGGTTTAAGAATGATAAAACAGGGTTCAAGCCTTATAAGAGCAATACTTTACAGTAACCATCAAAACCATTGCCGATGAACTTACATAGAAAAACGGTCGGAGATTGAATAGAAGATGAAGAAAGAGAAAGAAATTGTCTTAGGCTTATGTAAACATCTAAATGGACGAAAATCTGTAGACCATCAACGCAAAGATATTTGTTTTGGGCTTTTCCCGTGTCACAACTGAATCACTGTGTTAACGCTAAAAACCTTCCTCACGGCAGGCGATGGTACCGCAGCTTTTATGTTTCCTAACTTGCTAATTACAACCTATTAAAAACAGGAAGACGGGAAAAAGGGGGATACGTAGATAAAGAGGGGATAGAGAAATAGAGAAGGGGATGGAGAGACAAACAGGGGGATAGAGAGATAGAGAGAGGGATAGAGAGATAGAGAGGGGGATAGATAAATGGGGAGGGGATAGAAAAAGAGAGGGTGATGTATATAAAGAAAGGTGTTAGAGAGTCAAAGTCAGAGTCAAAACACTTTATTCCATAATGAAAATGGTTCTTCGTTTTACTTAGATAGTGTCATCGTACAGTAATACAGGATAAGTAAAAACAATAGTAAATACATTAGTAGGGGAGATATAAAATATAATAAAACAAGATGATCTCATTAGAAATAGTGGTGCATGGTTTGGCTCTACATTTAAATGCCTGCTGCCAATTGACAATTCAAATAGGAATTAGCACCTTTTACCTTTAATTGTTGTTTGAAAGTAATAGGTGGGATAAATGTTTCTATATTTTATTGTGGTCGGTTCAAGATCTCGGGGGTCCCCTGGCATATGATTGCATTTGCCGGCATTTGATACCTGTTTCCGTGTACGAAGACCTTAACTTAGCATTGAAACTTTTTGTGACTGTTGACTGGCAAAGGTTTTATCAGAAAAATCAAGACTTTATCAACCAATATCAATATGAATAAGAAAAGACGCCGCTTATATGAATTTATAATTGAGTATAATAAAAGTGAGCCAGTCTATCAAATATGACATCTTTTTGTTGAACTAACTATTCACAATCATATTTTTTTTTTTTTTTTTTTTTTTTTAAAAAATGTGGTGGTTCTGTGGTCCATGCATATTTACGGTGGCCTATTGCACTCATCGAGGTAAAGTTTTTTGTAGTTTTTTGCGTTTTTTGGCATATGGTTTTTTTTTGTAGTTGGTTGAGGGGCCCAATGTGTTGGAACAGTAGTATTTAATAATGCTGAGGTGTAAAAAAGTTTGCCAACAGTATTTCTCGTCCTCATTGGGGAATTTTGTTTTTTATGTGATTTAGGTTCAAAAAAAATCAGTGTATAGTCGACTTTTTTTTTGTAGTGTTATCCAATGCGAATACTGTTCCTGTCTAATTGTAACGCTGAATGAGGCTCCTAGATTTTTCAACTGGAAAATGGTTGGTTTAATAATTTATGATATCCCTTCGGTAGTTTCTATGATTGTGTATATGGGGAATATTTGACCCGTATTATTGGTTGGGGGTGGGTCGACTTGCCTATAATAGCGAAAATTGCAAAAGCAAAATTTTAAATAAAATTTTTTTTTTGTTATAATCAGGATTTTTATTAGTTTGAGAACCAGCGTAGTTTCGAAAATTGCGCACCTAACATAATTGCCTTTTGAACTATATAGATTTTATTTTTTCTTTATACAATTATTTGAATCAATTAATTTTGTAATTCCTATAAATTTGTATTGGGTGGTTTACCCAGTCCGGGTGCGGGGGGGGCAAAGAAATCGTTAAGGTAAAATTGAAGGAGTCATTATCGGCAATAATTGGACAAAAGAGACACGTTGTTTTTAAAATTTTGATTGTGAGGTTTGTTAATGAATATAAACAAGATCGGGCCTAATGTGGAGGGTCTTTTGAGGAGCACACCGAAAAGTAGAAGAACTTGGTTTCCCCCTTAGGAATTTGACAATACGATATTATTTACACGGAATATTTTGAGACGACTTGACGCTGCGGCGTAGTATCGGGTTCGTTCTTGTGGAAATTACGATCACTTTACTGTATGCCTAATAACTTCTGAACCCTTAAAGTTGTCAATAGCCAATGATTTTTAATTAATAATTAAAAGATGTATATTTGATTTTTTTCATGGCTGTGAACACACGGCATGGCTTGGACGCAGACTCCTACTGGTGAGTGACGCGACCGCCACCTGCGAAAGCATAAACTAGGAATAAACTGCCAAATGCTTTTGAACAGATCACACAATTATTAGTAAGAATTTATTAATTTGATTCCTTGTCTATGTTATCATAATTTTTATTAATAAAGTTGTTTAAGTGATCAGCTTAACTATTATAATACTACACTTTCTTAAAAAAACCCCATGCTGCGCGCGGATTTAAAGGCAGCAAAAATAAAGGCATGGTTTATTTATTCTCTCGATGTTCTAGAAAATTATTGGATAGTTGGTTTTTTGCAACCATTTTTTTTTTTTTTTTTTTTTTTTTTTTTTTTTTTTTTTTTTTTTTTTTTTTTTTTTTTTTTTTTTTTTTTTCTAGCACTTTATTAGATATATCACTGGGAGTGAAATAGTTATAATAGGACATAATCAGGACAATAATTACTATTTATATTTTTGTTTTTCTGGATGAGCCTGATTTGAAAAATGGGGGTTTGTTATGATTCCGATGTTTCCAAATTGATCTGGATAGGTAACAGTGACTATAAATTGTTTATAAATGAAGACAGTTAAAATAGAATTGCAGTCCGGTAAGCTTTTTTTTGAATCGAAAGCAATGTTATCCACTACTCCTGCAG
Organism: Penaeus chinensis; assembly: GCF_019202785.1. Lineage (NCBI taxonomy): Eukaryota > Metazoa > Arthropoda > Malacostraca > Decapoda > Penaeidae > Penaeus > Penaeus chinensis. Next base: position 8,150,979 of record NC_061831.1, read on the forward strand.
CAGTTCGTTTTTTTTTTCCCCCTTCTTCTAACTGTTTAAATTGTTACGATGGTTGTTTCCCACAGACTCTTGTTGGCCTGTGTCTGACATCATTTGTTGTGAACCTTGTGCTCCCTGCTGGTTGTGTTTGGTGGTGGAACCTGAGGAAAGCGACCTGTTTCAATAGTGAATCCTACCGATATTTAAAAAATTGTCCGTTTAAATAAACAGAATTAAAAAAAAATGTTCTGTACTTAATGCATATAAGGAAGTGTCCTGTGGTGGTGTTTTTTGTTTGGTGCTTAACAGGGCGCAATAGTAAAGAATGTAAATAAATAGTGAAAGGCCAACCGTTTTTTAAAATAAAAGACAAAAAAAAACCTGTGTTCCACCCCCATGTTTTCTTTTTGGCGTCATTAGTTTTTTTAAAATTTAACTAACGGCCCCGCGGTTATCGATGAATTTATTTTGAAAATGGGGTTTTTTTTTTTTTTGCTGATTGCTTAATGATTTAGATTAACGCGCGCTTCCAACTTCGTTATA
>NC_061831.1:8156500-8171500 GCF_019202785.1 Penaeus chinensis
TCGACGAACAGTCAACTTGAGAAGAAGCAAATACTAATACACAGTATATAGGTAAAATTTTATTATTAATCATACCCGTGACACAGCCCTGCTGGCTAGCTCGCTGACACATATATATGTATATATGCATACATACATATATGTATGTACATATGCATACATACATACATACACACACACATATATATATATATATATATATATATATATATATATTCACACACACACACACACACACACACACACACACACACACACACACACACACACACACACACACACACACACACATACACACATACACACACATACACACACACACACAGTGAACAAGCTGTCATTATCGAAGGTCAAAGTTAAGCATATGATAGCCTTTAGGACTCCCATTTTTATCACCTAGATAAACTGTAATCGATATCCATTTTTATGTAAGTTTCTTCCTGTGTGTATTCTCTACTCTCTCTCTCTCTCTCTCTCTCTCTCTCTCTCTCTCTCTCTCTCTCTCTCTCTCTCTCTCTCTCTCTCTCTCTCTCGTTTCAATGCATTTTGCTGATGTCGTTATATGTCTATGCCAGGTTTTTGGTATTACAGATATAACATTTAGTCTTTTCGTATTCAAAGTAAAGATACTTGAGCGTGAATTGAAACATATTTACGAGACTTGCTTTGTTGAAATATTTGCATGACTGTTTTAGTATATATGATACACACACACACACACACACACACACACACACACACACACACACACACACACACACACACACACACACACACACACACACATACACACACACAGACACACACGCGCACACACACATATATATATATATATGTATAAATATATACATATATCATGTATGCACTGCATAGGTAAATTGACAGGGAAATAGACAGATAGATAGAGATAGTGAGACAGACAGATAACTAGACAGACATATAGGCAGGCAGAGAGATACACAGATACATAAACAGAAAGATCAAAAAGTAAAAGAGACGATAAATCTATCAATCCATCTTCTAATTTCTTTAAGCTCGTGGACCGTGCTCGCGGGGCCTTCAACGGAGGGCGCACACTCTCCGTAGAGTTTCGCCGACGGCAACTCCAGCAGCTCGGCAAGATGTATCGCGAAAACAGGCAGATCTTCCTCGATGCTCTCAAATCCGATCTCAATAAGGTGAGTTGTGTTTACTGATGGATGATATTGGCGTTGTTCAAATTAAATTATTGTTTGTTGTTATTGTTAGTTATTATTATTATAATCATTGCTGTTAATATTATAATTATTATAATCATTATTATTATGGTTATCATTACTGTTACTACTATATTGTTAATGTTTTTGTTATGGTTACCATTATTTTCATTATTTTTATTTTAATCATAATCATATTTTCTTATTGTCACTGTTATTATCGTCATGATCACCATCATTATTACAAGTAGTAGAAATAGCAGTAGTAGTCACCATCACCATAACCAGTATCATCCGCATCTACACCATCATCATCCCCCCCCCCATCGCCCACCATTACACACCATCACTCACCATCCCCTCCTTCACAGCCAAAGTTAGAAGCCACCATGATGGAAACCCACCACCTTGAGGACGACGTGAATTTCATCCTTAACCGCCTGGACAAGTGGGTGCGCACGGAGGAGGTGCCTTCGAAGGTGCCCCTGGACAAGAGCCTTATATACAACGAGCCCTACGGTGTGGTGCTGGTGATGGGGGCCTGGAACTATCCCCTGCAGCTCACCATGTTGCCCGTGGCAGGTAAGGGGCGTTGTGTGTGCTGCGTTTGTGGTCAGAGTGTGTTTTGTACAGAAAGAGAAAAAGAGAGAGAAGAAGAGGAAGAAGAAGAAGAAGAAAGAGAAAGAAGAATAAGAATACAAAATAAAAATAAAAGAAAAGGACGAAGAAAGAAGAAGAAAAAGAAAAAGAAAAAGAAAAAAAGAAATAAAAGAAAAAGAAAATGAAAAGAAAAAAAATTAAAATGAAAGAGAAAGAATGAGAATAAAATGAATAAGAAAAAAAGAAGAACAAGAAGAAGAAATAAAAGAAGAAAAAAATCCTGCAAACAATATACATAATGTTGGTCTCCTATATATTTCGTGAGGACATGTTTCTGTAAGTAAGTGTTTCTTCATACCATTTGGAATTATGTCTCACTTACGAAAGTCCTTTTGGATGGAGTCTCTGCTGTGAAGCCTAAAATACCATTCAAATTACATAAGGTTGTCTTAAAGTCTCATGTTAGCTTACGTATATCGGCTTACGTATATCAGATTACTGTTTATGATGGACTCCATAAATTGTACAGAAAAGTACAATTGTATAACAAGTTACTTATATACTGTGTAAGCCGTTTATACAAGAACACAGGGGAGGAGGCGGAGGAAGAGGAGAGAAGATGAAGAGAAGCAGGAGATTATATAGAGACGGAGAAGGAGAAATAGAAGGAGGAAGAAAAAACAAGACGAAGAAGAAAGGAGACAGAGAAAGAAAAAGAATAAGAGATGGAGAGGGGGAAGGAGGGGGAGAGGGAGAGGGAGGGGGAGGGGAAAGCGGAAGGAAAAGAAGAAAAGGAAAAGGAGAATAAAAAGGAAAGAGAAAGGGAGAAAGAGGCGGAACAGCAAGAGAACAAAAAGTAAGAAAAGGGAAAAGAAGAAGGATAATAATGAGCAGGAAAAGGGGAGAGAAAAGAAGACGTAGAAGGAAAAGAAGTAAATTGAGAAGGTAAGGAATAAGGAGGATGAAAAAAAACAAAAAACAAGGAAGAGACGGATAAAAAAAAGAGGAATAAAGAGAAAAAATGAGACGATAAAAGTGTATAGAAGAAGGACCAAAGAAAACGAGAAGAGGAAGAAAGAAAAAAAGAAACTTCCATTTTCTATTCTTTTTTTTCCATCTTTGTCTCCATCACTCGACATCATTCTCGCATTCCTCAACCTAATACCGTCTTAGAATTATACTAAATCACTGTTCTAATTAATCATATATAATTTCCCATTCAGGCTAAATAAACAGTTTCAAAATTCAAAATCTTTTACTAATTCAAATTAAATAAAAATAAAAATCAAATTCAAAATTAGTTTTAAATTTCAAAGTCGAAGTTAAATTCAAAATTAGTTTTAAATTTCAAATTCAACGTTAAATTCAAAATTTAATTCAATTTCAATTAAAAATGTCAAAATCTTAATAATAAAATTTTAATTTAATTTCAAAGTCAAACTCTAATTTCAAATTCAAATACAAAATTTCACTTTCAAAGTTAAATGTCGAATTTCAGATTCAAACATCAGATTACTTCAAATTCAAATTTTAAATCCCTTTCAAATTCAAATTCAAATTCAAATCACAGATTCAAATCTCTTCCAAATTCATATTTCAAATTCAAATTCAAATTTTCCCAGGAGCGATCGCAGCGGGCAATGCCGTTGTGATCAAGCCTTCCGAAGTCTCAGCCGCCACAGCAAGCGCCATCGCCAAGCTCGTTCCTCAGTACCTCGACAAGGTGAGTGGCCGAAGGTCGCTCGTTTCGTGTGCTGTGTTGTGAGAGGCGGGGAATATGCGTAGGAGGGAGGAACTGTGTATGAGGAGAAAGAGAGAGAGAGAAATGTGGGTGGGAATAAGTAAGTATGAGGCGGGGAATACATATAGGCGTGAGTAGTTGAGTATGAGGCGGGGAATAACTGTGTGTGTGGGGGGGGGAGGGGTAACTGTGTATGAGAAGGGAGAGGAATAATTGTAGAAGGTAAGAGTGAGTGAGAATAACTACGCTATATATGAAATACCTGTGGGAAGGAGTAAGTACAAGGGAATTACTGTGGGCCGTAGAAATTATAAGGCGGAGAATAACTGTGGGCGAGAGTAAGTATGAGCCGGAGAATAACTGTGGGCGGGAATAACTGTGTATGAGGCGAGGAATAACTGTGGGCGGGAATAAGTATGGAGCAGGAATAACTGAAGGGTGGGAGTAAGTAAGTGTAAGGCAGATAATAACTGTGGGCGGGAGTAACTACGGCACATGTGAGGCAGGCGATGACAATCGGAGGGAATAACTATATATGAGGCGGGGGATAATGGTGTAGATGAAAAAACTATATTTGCATACGAGGTGGGGAATAACTGTGTAAGGATGTAACTCCATTAGAAACGAGGAGGAAACGATATTTCTGATAAAATTAAGCCTTGGAACCTCAACTAAGTGAGTGGTTGAGTTTAATAGGTATGTTATATGAACCATTACTGAATATGGTATGGGTTGATGCTAACGTGGATAACATAGGTATATGGTAGGTAGTGAATTTATATGCAGAAGAAACGAGTATAATAGTTAATATGATGTAGATGTACTGGGGTTGGCCTTCTTTTGTGGTAGATAATGGATAGAAAAGCCGATATACAAGAGATAATGAAGGTAGGCTTGTATAAATAGATACTCCAGACAATGGATACGTTAGTTCTTAATAATATGATGTAGACTTTCACATGTCCTTTTATAAACTCGAAGTATCAGAATTCACCTTTTCCCACAGGATTGCTACCCCGTGGTCTGCGGCGGAATTCCTGAAACGACTGAACTACTGAAGGAGAGGTTCGACTATATCTTCTACACGGGGTCCACCACGGTCGGGAAAATCGTAAGGGACGCTGCTAACAAGTTCCTGACGCCCACGACACTCGAACTGGGAGGCAAGAGGTGGGTTGGCCACACTGGTAGTTATGTATTTGGTGGTGTAGTAACTTTTTGCAGCATAATCTTTATTTCTGGTTATTTTATTTTATTTTACTTCATTTATCTGTTTATTTGTGTTTTATTATTATTATTATTATTATTATAAATGTCAAATCCGCACACATTGCGCGCATGTTAATGACTGTGTGCATTCTTACACACATATCGCGCGATGGGGCATACGCACATATTTGCTAAAGTTGGGTAAGTCAAACCTAAATGTCCTAGTAGGTGAGTCTATCGTAGATATGATAGTGGGTTGAGAACCACCAACAATGATTACCTAACCAACTACACCCTGGGGAAGGATCATTGGTTAGCCACCCCAGTATAAAGACCCAGTCAACTACATGATGTCAACATGGCCTCAAGTAGTATTGTGTGTGTGTTATTAGGAGGGTTTATACACTTGGATGTAAGATAAAGTTAGCAACTTGGTTTTATTTCTCCGGATGTTAGGGTTTCGTAAATAAAAATGGTTGTATTTCCCGGCACGTTAAGGATTCGTAAGATAAAATCAAACTCTAGGTTATATTCTGAAGTATGTTACGGATTTAGTAGAAGAGGTCATATACCTGAGTATATCTGCCGGGATGTTCAGGTTTTCTAGGAGAAAATATGAGGTCATGGTATAGTAGATTATGCAGATTGTGAAAAAGCGTTGTGGTTTACTACAAAATACTCAGAGTTTAGAGCAGACTGAAACTTATTACAATCATTATTGTGTATTGATTCTTCTATCCATACCCTAGCTATTATGGTAGATCATTAATATGATAAAATGCAATTATAACACTTTATGCATTGTTCCAATCCATAACAAATCTTCATCCGATTATATATCTTTTAAGGTGATAATTCCAATGTTTTAACTGATTTCAGTCCCCGTTTATATCATTTAATGATTTTTCCAATCCGTAAATGATTCGAATCCCTTTGATAAACCAGATTATTCTGGTTCATCACATATTCCAATCCCGTGTAATTAAAGCAGATTCCAGTGCATAGCAGATTCCAATCCCCTCCGATATATATAACCCCATCATCCCACTCGGAACAGATTCCAATCCCCCTTTCCGTCTATGCTTCCAGCCCATGCTACATCGACAACACGGTGGACATAACCGTGGCGACGAAGAGGATCCTCTGGGGCAAGATGATCAACCTCGGGCAGACGTGTATCGCCCCGGACTACATCCTTTGCTCGAAGGAAGTGCAGGAGGAGTTCTTGAAGACGGCGAAGGAGGTCCTAAAGCAGTGGTACGGCGACGATGCCCGGGAATCGAAGGACCTGTGCAGAATCGTGGCTGAGCGGCATGTGGAGTGAGTAGGAAAAGAGTTTTAGGATTTTTGTATTGTTTATTTTTATATTTATTTACTTATTATTATAATTATTTTTTTTTGTATGTCACTTTCTCCCTCTCCATTGTGGTTTTGATTATTCTCTTGTCACTAGAAAAAAAAAATGTTCTGATAAACTGATATTTTTAATTTTTATTTGTTTCTCACCCACCCCCTCCCCCTCTCTTCTCCCGAACAGGCGTCTGGCAACCTACCTCGATGGTGGAAAAGTGGCGATTGGAGGGAAATACAATGTGGAAGAGAAGTGGATGGAGCCGACGTTACTGGTGGATGTGGACGAGAAGAGCAAAGTGATGACGGAGGAGATTTTCGGACCGATTCTGCCCATCATTAATGTCAAAAATCATGTGGATGCCATTGAGTTCATTAACAAGAGGTGGGTCGTTCGTTGTGGTTTACCGTTGTTGGGTTGTTAATGACTTACTATCATATTTTTTATTGCTTTATTGTTATTGTTTTATTATCATATACATATATATATACACATATATATGTATATATATGTATATATATGTATATATATACATATATACATATATTTATATAAGTATATTGTTTATAGCTCCAGCAGTTACCATTAACGATGACATTGTCCTTTTTATTCTGTAGAGAGAAACCCCTCGCTCTCTACGTGTTCTCCACCAAGAAGGACCGACAGGAAATGTTCATGAGACAAGTGCCATGCGGAGGGGTTACTCTTAATGACACTATTTTCCACGTTGCGAGTGAGTAAAGCTGATCTGAGTGCACGATATACACCATTGATATATTGAATGGTGATTATGTAATATATCTTATCCCTTTTTTTTCCCTTTTTCTTATTTTCATTTTCTGTTTACCTTGACCTTTCCGTTCCCTTTCCCCATTCCCATCCCCTTCCTCCTCCTCCTCCTCCTCCTCCTCCTCCTCCTCCTCCTCCTCCTCCTCCTCCTCCTCCTCCTTCTCCTTTCCCTTCCGCAACCTCTTCCAATTTCCCTTCTCATTCCATTCCCATTCCAGGCACCGACCTTCCATTCGGAGGAGTGGGCAATAGTGGCATGGGGTCTTACCACGGCAAATTCACGTTCGACACTTTCACTCACAAGAAGGCCTGTCTGAACAGAAGTTACAACTCGTTCATTGACAAGGCCATGCAGTAAGTATCGTGGAGAGGGAGAGGGAGAGATAGAGTAAGGAGTGTGAGAGTCAGAATCAAGTGTGTGTGTGTGTGTGCGTGTGCGTGTGCATGTGCGTGTGTGTGTGCGTGTGCGTGTGTGTTAGAGAGGGAGAGAGAGAGAGAGAGAGAGAGAGAGAGAGAGAGAGAGAGAGAGAGAGAGAGAGAGAGAGAGAGAGAGAGAGAGAGAGAGAGAGTGAGAGAGAGAGAGAGAGAGAGAGAGAGAGAGAGAGAGAGAGAGAGAGAGAGAGAGAGAGAGAGAGAGAGATTAGACGCGAAACTAAAAATAATGCAACGGACGCAAGGGATGAGATGAAACAAAAAGCATTACAAATCTAAATATACGTACATACACTTAAACAAACAAACAGATATACCCTAAACAACACTCAGGTAAACACACACGAATGTAAACGAAACATCGCAAATACACCCAGTTCATAAAGCCCATTTCCCCCTTTTACAGATTCAGGTTTCCGCCTTACACAGAGAAGGGCATAGAGACGTTGACATCACTACGAGACAAAGGCGATGGCCCTGGAGTTCTCTATTACCTCAAGATAACCATGACCCATTTAGTGAGCATGGCATTAGGAGCACTTATACTCTACCTTGTTCTTCATTACGCCCAAGTTAGGGTCTGATGCTGGAAAACAAGGGATAAGAGCATAATTAAAAAAAATATATATGTATGTGTGTGGAGGTTCGTGCGTGTGTTTATATATATATATAGCTTTATATTTTTTTGTGGTTTTGTATGTGGAATATTTTTGTTTTATGTGAATATATATAGTCATAAAGTTGAATCCAATTTTGAAGAGAATGTGATGTGTGTTGTACTGGTTATAGAATTATTGATCTTATAAAATCTACAATAAATATTTGTTGAAACGTTTCTATGTATACCTTCACCTATATTTATAGTGTGTTAAATATAACTGACGGATGGTAAATAATTCTTCAGGAATTGTAAAATGTGTCCATGTGTTTAATATGTAAACAGGTAAGAAATAGATAATAACAGATTCTGGGTTTGCATAATTATAATAGCAATACTAACATCGATGACAGTAACAGTAATACAGATAACTGTGATAGAAAGGACGAAAAAAACAATAGTAATAAAGATGATAATAAAGGTGCTAAGAATATTGATAATGCTCTTGTTAATGATAATGATAATAATGGTAATAATGCTGCTGCTGCTGCAGATGATGATGGTGATGGTGATGATGATGATGATGATGATGATGATGATGATGATGATGATGATGATGATGATGATGATGATGATGATAACTGTAATAATGATAGCAATAATGATCATCAGGAAGTGGAGCGTCTCAAGATTAGATTTAATTGCTACACAAGACCAACATTATAGTCTAAATCTAATGAAGTAGTTTCGTTACCCCTATAACATTGCGAAATACAATTTTCTTTTATCAATACTACATCAACTGTTTACATAGAAAGCACAATTACTAGCTTACTAGACATAAGTTTTCTTTGCACAAGACCTATTGCCACCGGGTGCAGCAGTTAAAACAAGATTATATAAAAGTTTTTTTTTTAAATATACAATAGATTGTAAGTTAATTTCAACTCAACGGAGTTATCAAAATCAATTACAGTATGAACCATTAAATTGTATTTTCTATTAGCATAGACCACTCACCTACCTTAAATACGAAATGCAGACTAAATTATGAACACATAAAATAGTCTCCCCTATTTATTACAATATTCAAAGAAAACTGAAGCGTTTCATAATACTCATAGAAAACGTATTTATAGGGGATACTTTTCCTTGCGTTGGATTTCCGCAGCCTCTAGCAGAGATAACTAGTAAAGTGTAATAACAATTAATCGTAAAGGGATCACGTATAGACCTACATGTTCGTGATTATTTCCACAGCAAGGTTTCAAGTTCTTGCTGCCAAGAAGTAAAACATAACGTGGAAAGCGCTGTGTTTGAGAAATTCTGTAGAAGAAATAGATTGTTGATGAACCGTGTTCATTATGAGAGACGTGGAAAAAGTAGGAATGAGAATGAATGTCTTCATAGTCCAAAAGATATATTTGGCCGGTTTCGATTATAAATTCGTCATGCATGCATTAGCGATATTACAGATCACATATATGATATATGATATATCAAACATGAGCTGACGAGCTTCCTGGTGACCGTGACGAAGATATAATGGAAACCGGTCGAGTATATCTCTTGCACTATGGAGATATTCATTCTCATTCATAACTACAAATGGATTATTCTCTATAGATGTTTCATTGGTATTAGTTCGTAAAGGCAGTAGCTCGGATGGTTGAGGGCTGAAGGTCTCAACAGCAGTTTGAGAAGGTAGCAGCATTAAGGATCGATTAAAACTCTCCCAGAACCATTATCATTCTTGCACAGAAAAAAATAACATATATCCGTTTTTAATCCGTTTTTAATAATAACTCTTTTGCTTAAGAAACGACTCCTCCTTCAGCCCCCCCCCCCAAAAAAAAAAAAAAAAAAATGCGAGCATCATCAAAACAATCACGAAGCACTGACCGACGTGTTGAAAGTGAACGCAAAAAGAAGGAAAAAGAAATAAGTTACGGGTGTTCGCACCTGTTCACTCACCAAGGACAAAGGTGTGATTCGGTTCGCTGATTGCAGGAAAAGGGAAAACCAAAGGAGAAGAATCATTCATAGAGGAGGATAAGACTTATAAAATATCCTTTGGCAGTCGACATCTGCAGCGTAACTTTAAACCGATCTTATTCATCCATTTCACTGTCTCTGTTTTTAGCACTTTGCTTTATACAACACGAAGAGACGACCATTCGACGCGGCATTTCACTGACTACATAAAAAGTTTTCAATGGTAACGAAACGAAATCGATAAGCCGAGAATCACCTTGCTGAGAAGATACAAAGGAACAGTTCACATTGACAATACACAAGATAGAGAATAAGAAGAGAAATAGAGAGAGAAACAACTACAGTCAAGAAGATAGAGCAAGTGATTATCTTTAGAGTAACATATTTGCATTTATATAAAAGGTTGAGCGTCATGTAACGAAGACTGTGACTTGTAGGGAGAGGGTAATATCCCGCAGGGAGTATTTATGTTGTAAATTAATGATGATATTCAAGTGCTTGCAATGCAATATTTTTCTGTATCTGCACGTGTATCTCTCTATCTGTCTGTCTGTCTAACTGTCTGTCTATCTGTATGTATATGCATGTCTGTATGTATTTATGCCTGTATGTGTCTATCCATCTATCTGTTCATATATAATATATAGATATACACTCTGTCTTTCCTTCTTTCTCTCTTTCTCCTCGTGATTACAGCTTTATTCATGTATCATCATATATCCGCTATGTATCCTCGTAAAGGTTATTGATTTTGTTTCGTAAAGCAATTCAAGAGGTAGTGAGCACTGGCGAAAAGCAACCGTAGAGTTTTATAAAGTTAACCATTATTTCTCTCTCTGTGTCTCTCTCTTTCTCTCTCTTTCTCTCTCTCTCTCTCTCTCTTCCTCTCTCTCTCTCTTTCTCTCTCTATCTCTCTCTGTCTGTCTGTTTCTCTCTCTCTCTCTCTCTCTCTCTCTCTCTCTCTCTCTCTCTCTGTGTTTGTGTGTGTATATGTGTAGGCGTCTGTTTCTCTCTCTCTGCCTCTCTCACTCTCACCATTTCCCATTGGAACATGGACACATACAACCAGGCAAATATAGGAAAGGGTTGAATAACAGTAGATAAGAGAGACGGGAGAAGAGATTAGAACAGGGGGTGGAGAGGAGAAGAGAAGGATTAGGGAAAGGGGATAGAAAGGAAGGGAGAGGGGTTAGAGGGGAAAGAGGGGAGTATGACTGATCTGTCCTTACTTGCTTGATCAATTGCATGTGAAAGGTAGCGTCTATATACATTTTAGAACAACATTTATGATCCCTTCTAAACGTGGTGTCCATTTGTCTGTTTTGTCATTAAATTTCTTTCATTACTCAACAACTAAAAGGAATAAAAGGAAGATATTTCCCCCTGCAATTCTCACTGGGCACATCCGAGCACCCGTTTTTTGCAAGTGAATGGAGAGATAGGTAAACGAGTAGATGATCTCAACAATTTAATTTGTATAACAATTACATAAAAATCTAAAGATTTTTTTTTGATATTATATGTATAGAAGTTTGAGCCTTGACAACCTTAACAAGTTTATATAAATTAATTATATGAGGCAACCGTAAAAAGAAAAAAATATCATCTGTTGTTGTGTATAACTTCATTTTCTGTTTCATTCATTTTACTTCTACCTTTATATTTATCGTTACTGTTGTTGTTGTATTTTGTGAACTAGCCTCAACAGCCTTACTTATCAAGCAAACCAACATTTCCGAGATCGGGGACATGTGGTATGGCCGCCCTCAGATCATCGACGCTACAGCAGTAAGTGTAGCCGTGGCCGAGGTCATTCACGTCGAAGTCGATCCATGAGAGAGAACTGCACAGATCCGAACACAACGGAGTGGGCGGGCTGGTGATGTGAGGGTTGTTCACGCCCACGACGCCCACGGCACGAGAACTGCTCTCCTCGTAGACGACCTTTTAGATTTAGAATTGGAGTTGGCATAGGTGTTAATGTTTTTTTTGTTTTTTTTTATATATGTCAGATCATGTTTAAATGTAGATGGATCGGTGGGCAGATGGATAGACGAATAGAAGGGTGGATAGCGGGGTAACTAGATACAAACTTGCTCATATTTTCTGTATCTCCCTTTCTCTCTATCAATCTATCTCTAATTTTCGAACTATCTATATAATTCTCTTTCTCCCTCTTCTATACCCTCCATTCCTTCTCCCCCACATACGCATCTTCCCTCTCTTCCTCCCACAAGATATTTCTTTCTCCCTCATCCCCCAACAAGAATCCCCTCCCCTCTATCCCCCTCCTCCCTCCCTCTCTCTACCCTCTCCTCCCTCCTTTCCTTCGTCCTTCCTTCCCACCTTCCTCTTTCCCCGGCCTCCCACCACCCTCGCCCACCGTTTTCCCTCCCTCCCCTTCCTCCTTTCCCCCCTCCTTCTCCCCTCTCTCCCTCCTTCCCTTTACCCTCCTCTCCTCCCCCTCCCTCCCTCCTTACCTCCCTCTACCCTCTCCTCCCATTCCTCCTTTTCTTCCTCCCTCCATCCCTCCCTCTACCCTCCCCTTCCCCCCTCCCACCCTCTCTCCTCTCTCCCCATCCCCAAATTTACCTTCCAAGTGACAGCTGGCGCGGGGACAACCATCTCGTTCTCAGTCAACCCAAGATAAATCTCAACCGGGTTCGCGTTGATGTCATCCAAGGTCAGGACATCGAAAGCGCCGGTGTAGATGGTCAGGTCAGTACCGTGGGCTTCGGCAAGGTCACGGGTTGCGAACTCGAGGTACTGTGGTCGTGGTTGGTTTTGTTATTATGAATATTGCTATTGGTGATTTTCATCACCATTATCATCATAATCTAAACAATCTATATAACTTTCCTTACCTTCCAGTTTCCGTTATTGAAGGCCTGCCACTGAGGAACGGCGTTGATGTAATAGTAGGTCGCGTCCTGCTCCGCCTCCGTCACGAAATCGGCGTCAGGAGCGAGGTGTCCCTTGGCGAAGTAAAGCTGTTCGTGGGGGTTGATGATAGTGTTGGCGAGGTCCTAGTAGATGGGGGAAAGGATGGAGGGGGGTTAGAGGGGGAGGTACAGGTAGTATTTATGTGTAGGTGTGGTTGTGTTATGTGTGTGTTTGTGTTTGTATGGAATTGGGAGACTATCTAAGTGCTTTTCCTACTGCGTGTATATAAGGGTATGTATACACTTACACACATACACACGGATACACACAAACATGTATATGTGTGTGTGTGTATTTATATACACAGAAATGTATCATATATCATTCAAATAAATATTCGAATCTATATGTGCGAGTGCTAGCGAGATACACACACACACAAACACACACACACACACACACAAATTCATTTACACCCATAAATACACAAACATCATTCTACATAAAACAATCACATAATCTACAATCACAAACACACACACAACAAAACAAAAAACAAAACAAAAAGCAATCAAAAACGAACATCATCTCCCAGCAGCGTCTTCATCAAAGCGAGCTGCGAGTTCTGGGAGTAACACGTGGACATGGAGACGCTGAAGAAACCTGTCGAGGACTTGAAGGAAGGCCTGGAGGAGTCGATGTCCTTAGCGGCGATGTTGGCTCCATGGACGACGTGTTCGGAGTACAGGGTCGTCTCGGCTTTGGGTTCGAAGCACACGCGAATCTGCGGTGGTTTGGGGTGGAAGGGGTTAGTGTTGGAGACCCAGACTCACAATCATAATCACAATCACCAGTAACTCCCATTACAAAAAAAAAAAAAAAAAAAAAAAAAAAAATGCATCACAACCTTGCAAAACAACACACAGCCATACAATTCCCAGTAAAAGGAATTCAACTCCAAATCGGGAATTCTGATCTTATGACTTGTATAGTTATATATATATTTATATATTTTGTTTTTAGTTTTTTCTTTTTTTTCTTTATTTTTCTTCAATTTATTCTATTTGTTATTGCCCTTACGTACGGTGGTAACATATATTTTGGTTTGTCAACTGATAAGTGTATATATATACACACACACACACATATGCTTGTTTACTTGAATACTCATATTACTGTTCAGATACCAACACACCATCCACTTCAACCACGACGTAACATAGAAACCCCCCCAAAAAAAACCGAAACATCCACAATGAGAATCACCAATTCGTAAAAACTCTCGGGCCCAAAAATCTCGAAGCCGATGCCCTCGAACACGCCGGCGCCACCGTCTCCGCAGCTGCCGAGGTTCCGGTGAATCGACTCCTTGTCCTTCACGGTGCAGCCGAGTTCGTCCAGACGCCATTCCTGGAGAAGGAGGGATGGAAGGGAGGGGTGTAGAAGGCTGTAGAAGGGTGCGTGAGGCTACATAGGGGAGTAGAAGGGTGTAGAAGGGTGTGTGAGGCTACAGAGGGGAGTAGAAGAGTGTAGAAGGGTGTGTGAGGGTACAGAAGGGAATAGAAGGGTGTATTAAGGTGATAAGGGTGTATGCTTGTGTAGAAGTGGGTATATGGGTAAATAAGGATGTTCAGACGCAGGTTTTCCATTGAGAATGGCCTCTTAAATGATACTCCAAAGTGAGGGGAAGAAACTCGGGTCTCTTACTATATAATTTTCAGAATTCGATAACTCTCGTTCTCTCTTTCTTGAGAGGTAAGGAGGGACGGAGGGAGGAAGGGACCTCGTGTGTAAGGGTGTATGAGGGTTTATAAGGTTGAAGAAGAGTGTATAAATGAGTATAAGGGTGTATAAGTGTAAGGGGGTGATGTATAGTGTGTAGATTTGCGTTAGTGAAACTATGTCGAGAGGGAAAATGTACTCTGATTGATTGTTCTTCATTTTTTCCCGATTAGCTAGACGAAAAAAAGGAAAGGGGCTTTGCGATATATGTATCCTCTATCCATTGAACTAAATGAGATTTTCCGATCATTAACTCATGAACGAACTAATGTTATACAATGTTATGTAATACAGTGTTTTGCAATGTTATACAAGACAATGTTATACAGTGTCATATACTGTTACAAGATATCATACAGTACTATACAGTATTATATAGTGTTACAGAGTGCTACACAATGCTATAAAACATTATACACTGTTA
>NC_061831.1:8179000-8184000 GCF_019202785.1 Penaeus chinensis
GTCGATCCATGAGAGAGAACTGCACAGATCCGAACACAGCGGAGTGGGCGGGCTGGTGATGTGAGGGTTGTTCACGCCCACGACGCCCACGGCACGAGAACTGCTCTCCTCGTAGACGACCTTTTAGATTTAGAATTGGAGTTGGCATAGGTGTTAATGTTTTTTGGTTTTTTTTTTTATATATGTCAGATCATGTATAAATATAGATGGATAGGTAGGCAGATGGATAGACGAATAGAAGGGTGGATAGCGGGGTAACTAGATACAAACTTGCTCATTATTTCTTTATATCCCTTTCTCTCTATCAATATATCTCTAATATTCGATCTATCTATAAAATTCTCTCTCTCCCTCTTCTTGACCCTGCCCTCCATTCCTCCTCCTCTCCCACCTACTTATCCTCCTTCTCTTCCTCCCACTAGATCATTCTTTCTCCCCCTCCCACTCTCCCTCCTCCCCTATTCTCCTCCCTCCCTCTCTCTACCCTCTCCTTCTTCCTCCTTCGTCATTCATTCCCACCTTCCTCTTTCCCTCCCTCCCACTTCTTTTCCTTTCTTCCTTTCCTCTCACCTCCCAACACCCTCCCCTCCTCCCCACTCCCTCTACCCTCTTCTCCCCTTCCTCCTTTACTCCCTCCTCCCTCCTTCCCTTTACCCTCTTCCCCTCTCCCTCCCTCCCTCCTTCTTACCTTTCTCTACCCTCCCCCTCCGACCTCCCACCCTCTCTCCTTCCCTCCCTCTACCCTCTCTCTTTTCCTCCTTCTCTCTTTTCCTCCTTCCCTCTACCCTCCCCCTCCTCCCTCCCACCCTCTCTCCTTCCCTCCCTCCCACCCTCTCTCCTTTTCTCCCTCCCTCTACCCTCTCCTTCCTCCCTCCCACCCTCTCCTCCTCCACCCTCTCTCCTTTTCTCTCTCCCTCTACCTTCCCCCTTCTCCCTCCCACCCTCTCTCCTTCCCTCCCTCTACCTTCTCTCTTTTCCTCCCTCTCTACCCTCCCCTTCTTCCTCCCACCCTTCCTCCCTCCCACCCTCTCTCCTCTCTCCCCATCCCCAAATTTACCTTCCAAGTGACAGCTGGCGCGGGGACAACCATCTCGTTCTCAGTCAACCCAAGATAAATCTCAACCGGGTTCGCGTTGATGTCATCCAAGGTCAGGACATCGAAACCGCCGGTGTAGATGGTCAGGTCAGTACCGTGGGCTTCGGCAAGGTCACGGGTTGCGTACTCAAGGTACTGTGGTCGTGGTTGGGTTTGTTAAAATGGGTATTGCTATTGTTGAAGGTATTGATATATTATCGTTATTGTTATCATTTTCATTATTGTTATGAGCTTTTTAATGATGATAATGATAAGCAACATCATCATCGTCATCATTGTCATTATTATTATTTTTTATTATTATTATTATCATTATTATTATTATCATTATCATTATTATTTTTATTATCATTATTATTATTGTTATAATTATTACTATTATTATTAGTATTATCATTATCATTGTCATCATCATTATTATTATCAAATATTGTTATTATCATTATTACTATCATAATTATCATTATTATTGTTATAAAATATTGTTATTATCATCATTCCTATCATAATTATCATTGTTATTATTATCATTATTATCATTATTATAATTTCTATTATCATTATTTTTATTGCCATTATTACTGTTGATATTATCATCACTATCATTATTACTGTTATCATTATCATTATTATCATTCTATTATTATCATTATTATTATCTTAATTTTCATTGTCATCACTGTTATTGTCATTTCCTCATCATTATTATCATCATTTTCATCACCATCATCATCATAATCAAAGCAATCTAATTAACTTTCCTTACCTTCCAGTTTCCGTTATTGAAGGCCTGCCACTGAGGAGCGGCGTTGATGTAATAGTAGGTCGCGTCCTGCTCCGCCTCCGTCACGAAATCGGCGTCAGGAGCGAGGTGTCCCCTGGCGAGGTACAGCTGTTCGTGGGGGTTGAGGATAGTGTTGGCAAGGTCCTGGGAATTGGGAGACTATGTAAGTGCTTTTCATACCGCGTGTATATAAGAGTATGTACACACTCACACACATACACACTCACACACGCGCGCATGTATATCACATAATCTAAAATCACAAAACACACACACACACACACAAAAAAAAAAAAAAAAAAAAAAAAACGAACATCATCTCCCAGCAGCGTCTTCATCAAAGCGAGCTGCGAGTTCTGGGTGTAACACGTGGACATGGAGACGCTGAAGAAACCTGTCGAGGACTTGAAGGAAGGCCTGGAGGAGTCGATGTCCTTAGCGGCGATGTTGGCTCCATGGACGACGTGTTCGGTATACAGGGTCGTCTCGGCTTTGGGTTCGAAGCACACGCGAATCTGTGGCGGTTTGGGGTGGAAGGGGTTAGTGTTGGAGGGCAGGGGGAGGGTGGGGAGGGTGGTGAGGGTGATGCTGGTGGTGGTGATGCTGGTGGTGATGATGATGATGATGATAACTGTAATAATGATAGCAATAATGATCATCAGGGAGTGGAGCGTCTCAAGATTAGATTTAATTGCTACACAAGACCAACATTATAGTCTAAGTCTAATGAAGTAGTTTCGTTACCCCTATAACATTGCGAAATACAAATTTCTTTTATCAATACTACATCAACTGTTTCCATAGAAAGCACAATTACTAGCTTACTAGACATAAGTTTTCTTTGCACAAGACCTATTACCACCGGGTGCAGCAGTTAAAACAAGATTATATAAAAGTTTTTTTTTTTAAATGTACAATAGATTGTAAGATAATTTCAACTCAACGGGGTTATCAAAATCACTTACAGTATGAACCATTAAATTGTATTTTTCTATTAGCATAGACCACTCACCTACTTTAAATACGAAATGCAGACTAAATTATGAACACATAAAATAGTCTCCCCCATTTATTACAATATTCAAAGAAAACTGAAGCGTTTCATAATACTCATAGAAAACGTATTTATAGGGGATACTTTTCCTTGCGTTGGATTTCTGCCGCCTCTTGCAGAGATAACTAGTAAAGTGTAATAAAAATCAATCGTAAAAGGATCACGTATGGACCTACATGTTCGTTATCAATTGGTGAATTTACTCAGTTATATATTCATTCATTTACTGATTAAAAAAAAAAAGAAAGAAAATTATGGTTTTACCCACCGTATATGGGTATATATAAAAATCGTGTCATGATGTTCACTCTTTTTAATTAATGACAATTTTGACTTTCTTTTTGGATGATTTCCTCAACTTTTTAGGTTAGGTTAGGTTAGGTTAGGTTAGGTTAGGTTAGGTTAGGTTAGGTTTAGGTTTAGGTTAGGTTAGGGCGATCGGAAAGGAGTCCCGAATCAGTTAGGGAAACACGGCGATCGGCTTTTTTTTGGCGGTCATGTAAATCGTGCGTTTAGAATATGCTTGTTAGTTCGTTCGAGCCCGTAACGCAGATTCGAATCTACTGCTTTCTCTATCATTTAAATTACGATTCTTGGCTCGGGTTTTTCATTTTTCTACTTTCTTTATCATTTAAATTACGATTCTTGGCTCGGGTTGTTGGCTGGAGTTCGGGACGGGTGTGGTCCTTTTATAAACCTTATGTTCTTTTATTATTATAAGCATTGATTCTTGCTATCATAATCTACTTATATACCATTTTGAATCGCTTATAACAACAATCAGACATACAGTAGTCAGAAATAACATAAACTGATAACTGAGCGCTCAGAACTATTGTAAACAAAGAATCTTTACCAGTATCACTGAAAATATAACAAAACGAAAATCCTATATGATAACCGCCAGTAAGTCTTCACTCCATCATTTAAATCGAAATCACAGCTTAGTGAAAACGGCAGTACGAAATATCCCCACAATCACAAATAATTTTAACTCTTATTTAATTATCAAAAAAAAAAAAAAAAAAAAAAAAAAAAAACGAAACAATTATAAACACAACCACTAGTATTTTTTTCAAACCCATTACGAAAAAGCAAAAAAAAAAAAAAAAAAAAAAAAAAACACCTTTAAATATAAACATCGTTATTATCACCAGCAACAAAACTTCCCGTCAAACTGAAAGCGAAATATCCAACCTGCGTCACAGTCTTCCGGGACAACGTGCCTAAATCATTATAGTCATTCCCAGAACATAAACATTTACTAAACCACAACTTTGAGTCAAAGCAGAAAAGGAAAGATCCACTGTCATCATAATTACCAATAGTTTCCAGTCCCATTAACCCCTCCCCCCCAAAAAAAAAAAAAAAAAAATAAGAAGAAAGGAGTAATAAAAATCCACATCATAAATTTACGAATTAACATCTCTACAACCATAATACTTATTCACAATACAAATATCTAAATCACAACTTCCACGTCAAACAGAGGACGAAATAGGTACAAACAATACAAAAAAATCTGTATCACAACTGTAACCTCTATAATATCTATCCACAACACATCATTCCTTCTCACAATCATAATCACAATCACCAGTAACTCCCACTACAAAAAAAAGAAATAAAAGAAAATGCATCACAACCTTGCAAAACCACACACAGCCATACAATTCCCAGTAAAAGGAATTCAACTCCAAATCGGGAATTCTGATCTTATGACTTATATAGTTATATATATATATATTTTTTTTTTGTTTTTCTTTCATTCATTCTATTTGTTATTGCCCTTACGTACGATGGTAACGTAGATTTTGGTTTGTCAACTGATAAGTGTATATATATATGTGTGTGTGTGTGTGTGTACACACACACACACACACACACCCATGCTTGTCTACTTGAATACTTTCTCACATTACTGTTCAGATGCCAATACACCAACCACCTCAACCACGACGTATCATATAAAAAAAACCCAAAAAACCGAAGTATCCACAATGAGAATCACCAATTCGTAAAAACTCTCAGGCCCAAAAATCTCAAAGCCGATGCCCTCGAGCACG
>NC_061831.1:8204000-8206500 GCF_019202785.1 Penaeus chinensis
AGAGAGAGAGAGAGAGAGAGAAAGAGAGTTAGAATCAATATAAGAGAATTTATGTTGTCAAAAGATGTTTTAATAACAAACTTATCCTGGCTGCATATACTTCTAACCACGATCCCTAGAACCTCTTGAGATCTTGTGCTAAACGCTCCTGAAACCAACATGAAAACACAAAACGAAAACTTCATTAAAACAATTAAATCTTTTTAGGTTATTTACGACAAGAAAAACTCCCGTGCCGTGGGCGTTGTGGGCGTGAACAACCCCCACATCACCAGCCCGCCCACTCCGCTGTGTTCGGATCTGTGCAGTTCTCTCCCTTGGATCGAGTTCGACGTGAATGACCTCGGCCACGGCTTCACTTACTGCTGCACCGTCCAAGAGCTACGAAAATCAATACCTCACGTCCCCGACCTCGGTGATGTCTCCCTGCTTGATGTCAGCCTCGGGAGCAACGGAGGTGGATGCTAGTGATAAGGATGACGCTGTTATCGTTATCTTTGTCTCTTTATTTCTTGGCTGTTGGAAAGAGACCGGAATAAATGAGCAAACTGGATTTTCTTGTTTTATTATTTTCTTAGGTTCTGTTACAGTGTCTATCTGTCGTTCTATATATCTACTTATCTATATGTACACATTGTGTATTTTTGCATGCGTGTGTATTAGTATGCATATACATACATAAATATATGCAAACATTCATACATACATACATAGATTATGCATGTATACATACATACATACATACATACATACATACATACAAATAAACATGCATAAATAAATACATACATACACACACACACACACATACACACGCACACCCTCACACACACGCAAACAAACACCCACGTGTGTGTGTGTGTGTGTGTGTGTGTGTGTGTGTGTGTGTGTGTGTGTGTGTGTGTGTGTGTGCGTTGGGGTATATATTTATAGTTGCATACATGTATATATATATATATATATATATATATATATATTTACACACACACATACACACACACACATACATATATATACAAGTATATATATGTAAACATATGTGTGTGTTTGTTTGCGTGTGTGTGAGAGTGAGAGTGTGAGCAAGTGTGTGTGTATGCATGTGTCTCAATGTGTGCATACATACACACAAAGAGATAAAGTAAGTGGCGAAATATATGTATTATTGGCTTCTTGTCTTTTGCACTTCATTTACGTCAATAACCAAGGTTATTACCTCCCCTGCAGTGTGTGTGTGTGTGTGTGTGTCAACGTATCATGAATATTATTATTACTGCTATTACCAATATTATATTTATTATTATCATTATTATTATTACTATTAGTATCAAGATTTTTATTATTACTATTGCTATAATACTACTACTTATAATAATATTAATAAAAAATATTATTATTACTATTATTATTATTACTATTATTATTATTATCATTATTATATATCTTTATTATTATTATTATTATTATTATTATTATTTTAATCATTATTATTATTCTATCCTTATTATTATCATTATCAACTATTTTTGTAATTATTATCGTTGTTATGATTATCATCATCATTATTGTTATTGTTTCTGCTGTTGCTGTTGTTATTGTTTTTGTTGTTGTTATTATCATTATTATCAATATCATTATCATCGCCGTCATCATTATCATCATTATTATCATTATCATTGTTATCATTACTACTATTATTACTATTATCAATATCACCAATATTTTCATTATAATTAGGACTATTGTTATTATCATTATATTATTATCATTATCATTATTATTATTATTATCATTATCATCATTATTATTATCATTATTATATTATCAATGCTATCATCATCACCAGCAGCAACATATTTATTCTTCTTCTTCTTCTTCTCATTCTTATTATTATCATTATTATTATTACTGACATTTTTGTTATTACTATTACTATTATTACTATTATTATTATTATTATTATTATTATTATTATTATCCTTATCACTATTATTGTATTAGCACTATTATTGTATTATCACTATTGTTATCACTATCGCCATCATTATCACCATCATTATCATTGCTATAATCATTAATACTAATATTATACTACTATTACAAATAATAATGAAAAAAGGAATAATAACAATAATGATAATAATAATAATAATGATAATAATAATAATAATAATAATAACAAAAAAAATTATTGTTATTATCACTATCATTAAGATTATCATTACTACTACTACTACTATTATGATCATCATCATCATCTTTATCATTATTATCATCATTATCATCATTACTTGTATTACTGTTACTATGATTACCATCATTATCATTATTATTATTAATAGTAGTAGCAGTAGTAGTAATAGTAGTATCATTATCATTATTGTTGTTATTCTTATTATTATTATTATCATCATTATTATCATTATTATCATTATTATTATTATTATTATTATTATTACCTTTATTATTATTATTATTATTACCATTTTCATTATTATTATTA
>NC_061831.1:8229000-8249000 GCF_019202785.1 Penaeus chinensis
AGTACAATACCATCCCTGCGACAGGAGCACCCACACCCACCTGTCACTGTCTTGTTTGCCTCGAGCGACGGTAAGACTTATAATTTCATAATACCACGAAGGTACACTTTGACACTGATCTACGCCATTATACAGAAGGTATGCTCATTATGCACACATCAAAAAAATGATGGGGAACTAAATACAGCTAGAAGATTTATGCAAAAGAGGGGTGCTGTGACACACACACACACACATTTATATATATATGTGTGTGTGTGTGTGTTTGTGTGTATGTGTGTCTGTTTTTGTGTATGTGTGTGTAAATGTATATAAATAAATTTATAAATAAAATAAATAAGTAAATATATATACACACATATGATACACATGTTTGAACGTGTGTGTTTGTATATATTTAGTACATGGTCAGGTCCCCATCTAAGCCGGTAAAGATGGAAGGAGATTTGAATGCGTAGTAGATACTGATCGCACAAGAAATTCAAATAAAAGATATAAAATAATTTCAATCATTTGCATATAATGAATTGTCAAAACTGACAGCGTATATAAATCGAAAAGAAATATATTTATCGAACTCATTGCCGTTTATCTTTATTTTCTTTTGCCTAGTCAGATTTACACTGCAGTCATATATGCACTTGGCAATTGGTTAGCATTAAAACAAGGAATGAAAATATGAATAGGAAATATTTTTTTTATTATAAAACATAAATCGATGTCAGTATCAAAATATTGTTATTTATATACATATATTTATGTATGTATTCAGTTAAAATTAAGACGATATTTAGAGAGATTTCTGGGTGTCGTAGGGACAGTCGGAACCCTGGACTGTCTTCGCGAAACGGGAGAGGTCGACGCCGATCTTCTTAAAGGCGGCCTCGCAGCGTCTCACGTATTGGTCAGAAAGGCTCGGCGACCGGGAGAAGATGAAGGAGAAGTCGGAGTAGTATCCGAAGTTGTATTCGGTGCAGGAGTAGATGCAGGAGAAGTTCTCGTAATCGGTGTCGAGGATGACATAGGGAGCGATCCAAGCTGGAAAAGGGAAATACGAGATCGTTAGATAGTCCAGGACAAAAATCTGCGAATAAATTTCAGTATTTGTTCATTAAATGCAAGAACAGAAATTATCCTATTGAATACTCACATCCTTCATAGTCGACGGAGAGATGAGGGTCTCCAAGAGGCATGGGAAGAATCTGGCCGTTGCGCCTCATGAGGTTACCGTCAGCGTTGATGCCAGTAGACTTGGCGGTGAATTTGTTTCCATCTGTAAATTAGTCACAAGCAATCACTATTAAATATGATTAATCCACTAATAATAGACTCATGAAATCAAGATATATCTGAACATTATAAGGGTCCACTTCATAAAAATCCAACTTACCAAAAGAATATTCGTTACGGACGCACTGTTTGAGGAGCTGGTATGGGTTGTTTGTGAGGGCAATTTCGTACCAAACACCAGCATACTGAAATAGGAAAGAAGAATCACTGTATTTCTAGTAGCTAAATTTATATGTAATTATCGCATTACTAAATATCCAATTATATAATTGCATAATTAATAACTATGTAAATTTAACATACCTTAGAATGATTAGGAATCTGTTCATCAAAGAGTGATTTCTCGTCCACCACAGGACATCTTCCTGGAACGACGAAGTCGGGGATCTTGTCAGCAGAGACGGCTGCTACTACAGCAAGGAAGAACAGAGATGTATTCATGATGATCACAGTTGATACTTCTGCCGTACCAAATGCGGCTGCTGCCTTATATAATTCGACCCTGGTTATGATGAGGTTTCAAGGTGTTTCCAGATTGTTAGATTACATTGCAAATTAACATAAAATAAAGATACTATTGCATTTTATTTATCAGTATTATCTTTCACTGATACCAGTACGGAAGTACAGATAGTAACATTGATTGTGCAGCTGAAAGAAAACAAATAATATAAGTCGAAACTGACAACAGAGGTTGACCACCAAAGCTCCGCCCCCGAAAACGGGATATAAGAACGCCAGGTACTCTTGCAAGGGACACAACTGAGAAACCATCATGTTCACCACACTGGTAGCTGCTGCCCTCGTGGCCCTTGTCGCTGCTGACGGCATCCCAGACTTCGTTGTACCTGGAAGATGCGCTAAAGTGGCCAACCAGGACAAGTTCGATCTTCGCAGGGTAAATAGTCGTATTCCCTTGCATATGTTATAAATTTTGCTGGTGTTAATATAGTTATCTTCATAATTTGAAGGAATCTGTACATGTTTCAGTGTCATTTCTTTTTCCATTACAGTACTCTGGCCGCTGGTATCAGACCCAGATCATCGACAATGCCTACCAGCCATACACTCGCTGCATCCACTCCAACTACGACTACTCTGACTCTGACTACGGCTTTAAGGTGACCACAGCTGGATTCAGCCCCAACAACGAGTACCTGAGACTGCAAGGCAAAATCTACCCCACAAAGGACTTCCCAGCTGCCCACATGCTCATTGATTTCCCAACAGGTACGTGTGTAACATTAATTCTTTTGAGTATGGCAATATATGATAGAATATAATGCTGCAATACTAATACGTGAAGGTAACTGTACCTTACATTTTTTCTACCATCAACAGTTTTCGCCGCTCCCTACGAAGTGATCGAGACTGACTACGAGACGTACTCGTGCGTGTATTCCTGCATCGACTGGAACGGCTACAAGTCCGAGTTCGGCTTCGTCTTCTCCCGCACCCCACAGACTTCCGGCCCAGCGAACGACAAGTGCGCTTCCGTCTTCCGCAAGAACGGAGTCGACTTCGCCTTATTCAATGACGTTGCTCATACGGCCGAATGTGTCTACAGAGCTTAGAGTTTATTTCACTACAAAGATTATAAACGATATTTTTATATAAGATCATGTGACTATAACAAATTATGTGTGAATGTGTGTGCGTTTCTAATAAAATCTAAATCAATATAACTATAGACCTTTCCTTTGGCTTTAGCTGCACCTGATGTATGGAACAGTTTAACTGTGATCATTGAAATCATGCTTAATGGTGGATGATATGATGATTCAGCATAAAACACAATTGAAAAAATACATTGACATTTGTCATGCAGAAGCTAAAATGAATGTCCAGGTCGAATATATTTTTGAGAATAAGACACATATAACAGTCGCTCTACAAAGAAATTGCGTAATGAATAACCATAAAAATTACAATTAAGAGGAACTGTAAAAGTCAATCCATATAAAGTCAATAAGACGTTTGAAAGATATGAAAAATACCGTATTTTCATTATATTCTGTGACAAAATCTACAGTTTTTTCGACTGTAACGAGCCAAACTGACATGAATAAATACACTTACACTATCACAAGGTTTGCTATACACTGTAGAGGTTTATGAAATAAACATGATCACTGAATAACAATGCCAGCAGAAGGCACGGTCTATTCAATATATTTCCACATAAGACTTGAAAAAGAATATATATACACATATACATACACAAATAAATACATATGTATATTTATACAGACATACTCACAGATATATATATATATATATATGTATATATATAATATATATATATATGTATATATATATAATATATATATATATATATATATATATATATATATATATATAAACAACTTCACATGTATAAATGTTTAATCTAATACATATGAATGTGTTTTAATGCACATGTCTGATATATATGAATGCATAAAATATAATTTTGTGACTATATTAATACTGGCTTGTACACAAACGCGCGCGCACGCATGCATGCATTCATCACATGCATGCATGCACCAACATACACACACACACACACAAACTTATATACACACGTTATATGTTTGTGTGCATGTGTGCTTGTATTGTAGGTACGCATATTTATCTGAATTCACACACACGATCATGTCTCTATGCACAAATATATGTACTGAAACACACGCACGCACGCGCGGTAGATTAAACTTTTGATCCACAGAGCTGTTAAATTGATGATTTGGCATTCAAGAAAATCCAGGCCGTTTTTTCACGAACGAAGGTTTAGTATCTGTAACGTTGCATTGTATAATTTCCGAAGTCTAGATAAATAACGCCTTGTGTCTCTTGAATACTCACACTTATACGAGCATACTTTCAAGCGTGTATATGCGGCGTATATATATATATATATATATATATATATATATATATATATATGCATATATATATATGTATGTGTGTATGTACATACACATATATGTGTGTATATGTATATACACATGTGTGCGACCACGTTCACACACACACACACACACACACACACACACACACACACACACACACACACACGCACGCACACACACACACGCTCACGGAAACATAAATACACACGCGCGGGCGAACAAAAACTTGTATACATATATACTGTATGTATGTATCTATACTTACATATGCATATGCAAATATATTCACACACACACACACAATGTATATATATATATATATCTCTTATCAAATCCGAGTGTCCATAAGAACACATCAGTGTAATTAAGAGCTGTCTTCCTTTTCTTTTGATTAATGTCATGCACATATCATTGAAAATGATCTTGATTTCATGCGTGCCAAATGGGTGTGCATTACCAATTAGAACAGGAAAAGAAAATACTATGAATAAGGGAGAACTTTTATATAAAAAGATAAATCGATGTCAACATTATTGTCATTGTACTTGCATACATACATATGCGTGTATGTGTATATTTGCATCTATCAATATATATTTAAAATTAAAGCGCTATCTACAAAGATTTCTGGGTGTCGTAGGGACAGTCGGAACCCTGGACTGTCTTCGCGAAACGGGAGAGGTCGACGCCGATCTTCTTAAAGGCGGCCTCGCAGCGTCTCAGGTATTGGTCAGAAAGGCTCGGCGACCGGGAGAAGATGAAGGAGAAGTCGGAGTAGTATCCGAAGTTGTATTCGGTGCAGGAGTAGATGCAGGAGAAGTTCTCGTAATCGGTGTCGAGGATGACATAGGGAGCGATCCAAGCTGGAAAAGGGAAATACGAGATCGTTAGATAGGCCAGGACAAAAATCTGCTAATAAATTTCAGTATTTGTTCATTAAATGCAAGAACAGAAATTATCCTATTGAATACTCACATCCTTCATAGTCGACGGAGAGATGAGGGTCTCCAAGAGGCATGGGAAGAATCTGGCCGTTGCGCCTCATGAGGTTACCGTCAGCGTTGATGCCAGTAGACTTGGCGGTGAATTTGTTTCCATCTGTAAATTAGTCACATGCAATCACTATTAAAAATGGTTAATCCACTAATAATAGACTCTGAAATCAGGGTATAACTGAACTTCATAAGGATCCACTTCATGAAAATCCAACTTACCAAAAGAATATTCGTTGCGGACGCACTGTTTGAGGAGCTGGTATGGGTTGTTTGTGAGGGCAATTTCGTACCAAACACCAGCATACTGAAACAGGAAAAAAGAATTACTGTATTTCTAGTAGCTAAATTTATATGTAAATACTGCATTGCTAAATATCCAGTTATATATCTACATAATTAATAAACTAAATAAATAAATTTTACATACCTTAGGATGTTTAGGAATCTGTTCATCAAAGAGTGATTTCTCGTCCACCACAGGACATCTTCCTGGAACGACGAAGTCGGGGATCTTGTCAGCAGCGACGGCTGCTACTACAGCAAGGAAGAACAGAGATGTATTCATGATGGTCACGGTTGATACTTATGCCGTAACAAATGCGGCTGCTGCCTTATATAATCCGTCCCTGCTTACGGCTCCTGTGGCGAGGTTTCAAGGTGTTTCCAGATTGTTAGATTACATTGCGAATTAACGTAAAACAAAGATGATATTGCATTTTATTTAACAGTAACACCTTTCCCTGATACTAGTATGAAAGTACAAAAAGTAGCATTGATTGTGCAGCAGAAAGAAAGCATATAATATAAGTCGAAACTGACAACAGAGGTTGACCACCAAAGCTCCGCCCCCGAAAACGGGATATAAGAACGCCAGGTACTCTTGCAAAGGACATAGTTGAGAAACCATCATGTTCACCACACTGGTAGCTGCTGCCCTCGTGGTTCTTGTCGCTGCTGACGGCATCCCAGACTTCGTTGTACCTGGAAGATGCGCTAAAGTGGCCAACCAGGACAAGTTCGATCTTCGCAGGGTAAATACTCGTATTCTTTTCCATATTTTATATATTTTGCTGGTGTTAATATAGTTATCTTCATAATGTTTAGGAATCTGTTCATCAAAGAGTGATTTCTCGTCCACCACAGGACATCTTCCTGGAACGACGAAGTCGGGGATCTTGTCAGCAGCGACGGCTGCTACTACAGCAAAGAAAAACAAAGATGTATTCATGATGATCACAATGGATGCTACTTATGTGACAAAATCTTCAGTGTTTTCGATTATAAGCGAGCCAAGCTGACATAAACAATCACACTTATACTATCACAAGTTTTTTTTATAGACTATAGAGGTTTATGAGATAAACATGATCACTAAATAGCAATGTCAGCAAAAGGCACGGTCTATTCAGTATATTTCCACGTAAGACTTGAAAAAAATATATACATACATACACAAATATATATATATATATATATATATATATATATATATATATATATATATATATATATATGCATATACATGCACAGAGACACAGATATATAGATATATATATATATTTATTTATATAAACACACACAGATATTGTATATATATATATATATATATATTTGTGCGGGTGTTTATATATATATATATATATATATATATATATATATATAAACACCCCGTACATATATGAATGTTTAATCTAATACATGTGCACATGTCTGTCATATATACAAGCATAATATATAATTTTGTGAATATACCAGTACTGGTTCGTACACAAATACGTGCGCGCACGCACACATACACCTTCCCACGCACACATATGTGTATGTGTAGTTTTATTGTGGGTATGCATATTTATCTGAAGCCACACACAAGACCATGTCTATATGCAAAAATATATGTATTAAAACACACACACACGCGCGCACGCGCGCGGTAGATTAAACTGTTGAGCCACAGAACTGTTCAACCGATGATTTGGCATTCAGGAAAGTTCAGTCCGTTTTTTCGTAAACTTTAGTAACTGTAACGTTGCATTGTTTAATGTCCGAAGTCTAGAGAAATAACGCCGTGTGTTATACAAGCATACGTTCAAGCGTATATATGCGTGTATATGTTTAAATGTATATCTATGTATGTGTATGTATGTATGAATATGTGTGTGTATATATATGTATACACATGTGCGCGAGCACATATACACACAGCACACACGCACAAATATAAGTAAACACCCGCAAACACATATACATATATACCACATTTATGTATCTACACTTACATATGCACATACAAATATATCTACACACACACACACACATATATATGTACACACACATATAAATACATACATACATACATATATATATATATATATATATATATATATATATATATATTTGTGTGATCGTGAGCATCCATGTAACACAAGATCGTGTATTCACCCCTACATTGATAGGATAATTGAGAGCCTCGCAGATACTGGTCGTACTCGAATTAATATTAAGTTTTTATGTAACTAAAAGTACAAGATGGAGAATAATCCCGACTGCATTTGATGTGAAATTCTATCAAATCCGAGTGTCCATAAGTAATTCTACATCAATGTCATTAAGAGCTGTCTTCCTTTTCTTTCGATTAATGTCATGCACATTCATTGAAAATGACCTTGATTTCATGCGTGCCAAATGGGAGTTCATTACCAATAAGAACAGGAAAAGAAAATACAATGAATAAGGGATAACTTTTATATAAAAAGATAAATCGATGTCAAAATTATTGTCATTGTACTTGCATACATACATATGCGTGTATGTGTATATTTGTATCTATCAATATATATTTAAAATTAAAGCGCTATCTACAAAGATTTCTGGGTGTCGTAGGGACAGTCGGAACCCTGGACCGTCTTCGCGAAACGGGAGAGGTCGACGCCGATCTTCTTAAAGGCGGCCTCGCAGCGTCTCAGGTATTGGTCAGAAAGGCTCGGCGACCGGGAGAAGATGAAGGAGAAGTCGGAGTAGTATCCGAAGTTGTATTCGGTGCAGGAGTAGATGCAGGAGAAGTTCTCGTAATCGGTGTCGAGGATGACATAGGGAGCGATCCAAGCTGGAAAAGGGAAATACGAGATCGTTAGATAGGCCAGGACAAAAATCTGCTAATAAATTAGCAGTATTTGTTCATTAAATGCAAGAACAGAAATTATCCTATTGAATACTCACATCCTTCATAGTCGACGGAGAGATGAGGGTCTCCAAGAGGCATGGGAAGAATCTGGCCGTTGCGCCTCATGAGGTTACCGTCAGCGTTGATGCCAGTAGACTTGGCGGTGAATTTGTTTCCATCTGTAAATTAGTCACATGCAATCACTATTAAAAATGATTAATCCACTAATAATAGACTCTGAAATCAGGGTATAACTAAACTTCATAAGGATCCACTTCATGAAAATCCAACTTACCAAAAGAATATTCGTTGCGGACGCACTGTTTGAGGAGCTGGTATGGGTTGTTTGTGAGAGCAATTTCGTACCAAACACCAGCATACTGAAACAGGAAAAAAGAATTACTGTATTTCTAGTAGCTAAATTTATATATAAATACTGCATTGCTAAATATCCAGTTATATATCTACATAATTAATAAACTGAATAAATTTTACATACCTTAGGATGTTTAGGAATCTGTTCATCAAAGAGTGATTTCTCGTCCACCACAGGACATCTTCCTGGAACGACGAAGTCGGGGATCTTGTCAGCAGCGACGGCTGCTACTACAGCAAGGAAGAACAGAGATGTATTCATGATGATCACAGTTGATACTTCTGCCGTAACAAATGCGGCTGCTGCCTTATATAGTCCGTCCCTGCTTACGGCTCCTGTGGCGAGGTTTCAAGGTGTTTCCAGATTGTTATATTACATTGCGAATTAACGTAAAACAAGGATGATATTGCATTTTATTTAACAGTAACACCTTTCCCTAATACTATTATGAAAGTACAAAAAGTAACATTGATTGTGCAGCAGAAAGAAAGCAAATTGTATAAGTCGAAACTGACAACAGAGGTTGACCACCAAAGCTCCGCCCCCGAAAACGGGATATAAGAACGCCAGGTACTCTTGCAAGGAACACAACTGAGAAACCATCATGTTCACCACACTGGTAGCTGCTGCCCTCGTGGCCCTTGTCGCTGCTGACGGCATCCCAGACTTCGTTGTACCTGGAAGATGCGCTAAAGTGGCCAACCAGGACAAGTTCGATCTTCGCAGGGTAAATACTCGTATTCCCTTGCATATTTTATATATTTTGCTGGTGTTAATATAGTTATCTTCATAATTTGAAGGAATCTGTACATGTTTCAACCTCATTTCTGTTTCCCTTACAGTACTCTGGCCGCTGGTATCAGACCCAGATCATCGACAATGCCTACCAGCCATACACTCGCTGCATCCACTCCAACTACGACTACTCTGACTCTGACTACGGCTTTAAGGTGACCACAGCTGGATTCAGTCCCAACAACGAGTACCTGAGACTGCAGGGCAAGATCTACCCCACAAAGGATTTCCCAGCTGCCCACATGCTCATTGATTTCCCTACTGGTACGTTTCTGCCAAATCATTTACAATACATTTTTTTTTTCATTGAGAAAATAGAGTTGTTAATGTCTACTATATCTTCTACTAATATTCCTTTTCTTTTGTTTTAGTTTTCGCCGCTCCCTACGAAGTGATCGAGACTGACTACGAGACGTACTCGTGCGTGTATTCCTGCATCGACTGGAACGGCTACAAGTCCGAGTTCGGCTTCGTCTTCTCCCGCACCCCACAGACTTCCGGTCCAGCGAACGACAAGTGCGCCTCCGTCTTCCGCAAGAACGGAGTCGACTTCGCCTTATTCAATGACGTTGCTCATACGGCCGAATGTGTCTACAGAGCTTAATTCGTTACAGTTTTATACTTTATTTTATTTTATTTTTATTTTTTTATAAACAACAAACGATATATTTTATATATGAATGAATTATGATGTCCCCTATCAAATGATGTACGTTTTTTGCTTTATATAATAAAAAAACGTTATCGTATGCAGCAGTATAATATCCTTCAGTTTATGAACTTTTATTATTATGGTATAACAATGGAGTTTAACTTTTGAGTAGTTCTCGAAAATGTATACTCAAGACATAATTTGAGGAATATTAAATATTTCAATACTCAGTTGACAAATCTAATAAAAAGAAAAATTACTAGCACCGAAATACGACTTCAGTGGAATGACAGTACATTTAGGCAAATCTGATGGTGAAGAATTTAACTAAAAAAAAAAAAAAAAAAATCCTGCAATGACTGAATATTACTCATGGGAACTTTCAGTACCAAACTGAAGTCTAAAAGATATTGCTATTATTTAATTCCATATACCTCGTGGTTCAAATGAAATGTTTTGATATATTTACCCAAATCAGGATAACAATTACATAATCTCCATACTTCCAACAGTCTAAAGGAATTCTCTCCATACAAATTACACGATTGTATTACACGAAAAAGTAGTATGGATGCTTTGGAAGGTGGAAGATGATAAATATCTTGTGGTTTAATTCACTGTATACTTGTTTATTTATTTTTTTATTATTGTGTATGGATACATACACCCCCCCCCCCCTCCGCGTGTGTATATATGCTTACATAATTTCATATATATACATATACATACATACACACACACACACATACAAACATACACACACACACACACACACATATATATGTACATATATATATGTATATTTATGCACATTTTCCTTTAGCTGACGATATCTCCAGTCATTATGATGTTCTCATGAACAGTCGTAAAATGCAACCACAAAAACGTGATGTGGAAGATAGGGAGTTCATTGTGACAGATTTAGGAAATGTGAATGATCTTAAAATGAAAATCTAAGTGATTGAATTTTCATTGGACTTACATGAATGTGTAATAGAAAATTGTCAGTTATTCATTCTCTTTTTTTCTTCTACGGAAGAATCTTTAAATCGTGTAGCATGTAATCAATATTCCACATCTTCAAAGATGAAACAAAGGATACAAAGTAAATATTATCATTTCTATCTTTAAATTCAAGTATCACAAATAGCTCATAATACCTCCTATCATTATTGTGGAACCAAAAAATAAAATATTAAATCACGCGATTTATTTATTAGAGAATTCAGTTACATAACAATATTGACATATCGTTTGCGTATATATATATTATGATGAAAAGGTATATTTAAAGGGATTTCTGAGTATCATAGGGACAGTCGGAACCCTGGACTGTTTTCCCGAAGCGGGAGACATCGACACCAATCTTCTTAAAGGCCTCCTCGCAGCGTCTCAGGTATTGGTCAGCAAGTTTCGGCGACCGGGAGAAGATGAAGGAGAAGTCGGAGTAGTATCCGAAGTTGTATTCGGTGCAGGAGTAGATGCAGGAGAAGTTCTCGTAATCGGTGTCGAGGATGACATAGGGAGCGATCCAAGCTGGAAAAGGGAAATACGAAATCGTTAGATAGGCCAGGACAAAAATCTGCTAATAAATTTCAGTATTTGTTAATTAAATGCAAGAACAGAAATTATCCTATTGAATACTCACATCCTTCATAGTCGACGGAGAGATGAGGGTCTCCAAGAGGCATGGGAAGAATCTGGCCGTTTCTCTTCATGAGGTTACCGTCAGCGTTGATGCCAGTAGACTTGGCGGTGAATTTCTGTCCATCTATAAATTAGTAACAGGTAATTATTATAAGAGTATGCCCGCTAATAACATCAGTTAAGTAAAAAGCAGGTTACATATTAACACCAGATATGTCCGCTAAATTAACACCCGTCTTACCAAAAGAATATTCGTTGCGGACGCACTGCTTGAGGAGTTGGTATGGGTTGTTTGTGAGGGCAACTTCATACCAAACACCAGCATACTGAAATAAGAAAGAATAATAGTTTTATTTCTAACAACTGAATGCATGTGTTGTATTACTAACTCAAAATGTAAATATTTAACAATATACTCATTATATATAATCAGTACTTAAATACAAACACACGTACTCATTAATTTTAACATACCTTAGGATGGTTAGGAATCTGATCATCGAAGAGTGATTTCTCGTCCACCACAGGACATCTTCCTGGAACGACGAAGTCGGGGATCTTGTCAGCTGCAACTACTGCCACAAAGGCGAGGAAGAATACTGCAGCGTTCATGGTTCTCCTCTGATGTCTAAACGTGGATTGTGCTGCAGAGGAAGCGGTTCCAGTTTTATATTGCATAGGTTTGCCTGAGAACAGTAACTCGATAGTTGCTCGAGATGCCATTACATTCATCTGTACAAAAAATGTGCGAGGGGAAAATAAATGGTTAAAGGTTGATATAATTTTAATTCCTAGTCTTGCGATATTAAACAAATAATTAGAAATTAAGAAAAAAGGATTTCAATTCATCAATAAAAAGATGAAAAGAAATCAACGACGAGGTATGGCATTAGTGACCTCGACGCCCCGCCTCCAAAGATGCGCCTCCTCCCACCGGTGAAAGTGTATATAAGATGGACGCGTAAGTGCATTTTCAGACTTGAGAAATCACCATGTATTCCACACTCGTCGCTGCTGCCCTCGTGGCTCTTGTCGCTGCTGACGGCATCCCAGATTTCGTTGTTCCTGGAAGATGCGCTAAAGTGGCCAACCAGGACAAGTTCGATCTTCGCAGGGTAAAATTCTTATTAATTCTTACACCTGTATTGCCTGACTTACTGTTTTAGGCATAATGCGAGTGTACTGGAAATGTTCTAACCCTATTTTTCCCCAACAGTATTCTGGCCGCTGGTATCAGACCCAGATCATCGACAACGCCTACCAGCCATACACTCGCTGCATCCACTCCAACTACGACTACTCTGACTCTGACTACGGCTTTAAGGTGACCACAGCTGGATTCAGTCCCAACAACGAGTACCTGAGACTGCAGGGCAAGATCTACCCCACAAAGGACTTCCCAGCTGCCCATATGCTCATTGATTTCCCTACTGGTACGTTTCTGCCAAATCATTTGCAATGCATTTTTTTTTTTTCATTGAGAAAATAGAGATGATAATGTCTACTATATCTTCTACTAATATTCCTTTTCTTTTGTTTTAGTTTTCGCCGCTCCCTACGAAGTGATCGAGACTGACTACGAGACGTACTCGTGCGTGTATTCCTGCATCGACTGGAACGGCTACAAGTCCGAGTTCGGCTTCGTCTTCTCCCGCACCCCACAGACTTCCGGCCCAGCGAACGACAAGTGCGCCTCCGTCTTCCGCAAGAATGGAGTCGACTTCGCCTTATTCAATGACGTTGCTCATACGGCTGAATGCGTCTACAGAGCTTAGACATAAAATAAATTACATATATTTTTTATCATGATTATTTTTGTTTACTATAAACGATGTATACAAATAAGATATGATTATTTCATATCAAATTAAGCGACTTGAATAAATCTAAGACGAAAAAATACGGTATATTATCCTTCTACATTTCCTTATTCATAATCATTGTATAGAATGTACTAGTCTTGCTAAAATTGATATGTTTATTTCAACAGTACATTGTCTTCTCTCGACATAAAGTAAAATAAAAGAAATAAAAAACGATAAAAAAAAAAATATGAAAAAAATAATATGAAAA
Organism: Penaeus chinensis; assembly: GCF_019202785.1. Lineage (NCBI taxonomy): Eukaryota > Metazoa > Arthropoda > Malacostraca > Decapoda > Penaeidae > Penaeus > Penaeus chinensis. The sequence goes on from NC_061831.1 coordinate 8,242,883, forward strand.
TGACATACTTCAATAAATCCAATGCAAAGAATCTGGTTTTCATATGAATAACCTGAAACATTAACATATGAAATGGTCAATACCCCTTTTAAAATCAAACCAGTAATTCATTTGGACGTTGGAAATGTGTTGTTTTCATTATATTCTTATATACAACTTCTCCAGCTCTCTATAGTATATGAACAAAAGTGAAAAAAATGACAGACCACGTGAACCCAATATCCCTAAGTAGAAGAGTGAAATATGTATATCTTCCTCCAAGCTGCATGTAATATATGTATATTCCTTTGCCTATTTCGAAGATATTCTAAAAAACAAGTAGAAACAGGCTGTGAACACACGCAAATGCAATAAAAAGAGACAGCGTATATTAATACACACACATATAATATATATATATATATATATATATATATATATATATATATATATGATACAGATACAAGGTAAAACACACACACACGTTTTTTTTTCTTTGTTATTCCTCCATCAGCATTCGGTTATTTTCTTCATACATATTTTATAGACAGTAGAAGCGACCCTGGAATAAATAATAAGAAAATTTTAAAATGCAGTTATTGATAATCTTCCTATTTCAGTTAACTTGCATGTTAATTAATATAATTTTTTCTATTATCTAATTTGTCTATTAGATGTATATATCCATTAATTTTGTTTTTGAGGAACGTAAAGGTATCTTTTGCAATTCATCTAAAGATATATCTAGTATACGAGGTAAACTTATGAATTAGCAGAAAGATATTTAGGCCAATTCTTATACTGTATATGACCAGCAGTGGAATGTAAAAAAAAAAAAAAAAAAAAAAAAAAAAATCAAGTGAAGTCTAGAAATTACGTACACAAATCACATAAATTCTGTTGCCTGTCGTTTTTTGGCCGTAACCGTAAGGCCGAACAAGGAAAAAGTCGGCAAAGGTTTTGACTTTCTGTTGGTATCTGAAACCGGTTTGTTATAAAAAAAATTGTTGTTGCGAAAGAGGAAGTTCCTGAATTTAAAGTGCAAGCAAGAACGAGTTGCAGCTGATATCAAGATAATTAACTTGAATCATAGATTTGATGAGAGATATACATTAGGTTTTATCCTTATCGTTCTTACGTTCTTAGGTATAGATGAAGAAAAATAAAGAGCAATCTTCAACTAACAGTTCGAGAAAAAGAAAATCAATGCCCAAAGATTTTTTGGCACTGGTGTCTTTCGACGCTCCTCCTCCGTGCATGTTTCTCCGCCCACCGGCTTAAAGGAATATAAAACGGAGGCTTACTTTTCCATGTAACTGCAAGTAACTAAACCGAGAAAATGTAGCACCTTCTGCAAAGTTCGAATTTTGCCAGTTTGAAGTCCCCTCTTGTAGTGAGCGAATCTAGTGTTGCGAATTCTTGGAAAACGGAACAGTGGAAAATCTGGCCAAGGGAAGACTAAGCATAACCTGGCTATTTTTATGGAATTTGTGACCAAACGTTTTTGAACCTGATTCGACTGTTTATGCAGAATATATTCTGTAGTTCGTTTTCCGACTAGTGGAGCTGTGTAGCAATTATTTTGCCGGTGATTGTTTCTATTGGTTTCGGTTTGACGTCACGAAACTCCCCTTTACAAGGGCTAGGACGGGCCTGTCCCATGAAAGGACAGGCAGGAATTGGCAAGGTGGAGACCGTTACCCCGAATGGATACCCTTCCTAACTTCAGACCGTGGCCGGGATTCGAACCCGTGCGCTTGCGGACCCTTCGGCCGACAGCCGCACGCGTTACCACTGTACCACGGCGACCCCCCGGTGATTATTTCTATTGATATGCTTAAAGCTGGAGAAACGTTTATTCAGAAAAAATATATATCGTATTACTGGCAGATTTTTTATGTAAAAACAAACATTAGTATTGATATGTGAATACAAGAAAAACAAAAAATAATCATAAATATTATTATGTTGACGAAATCATAATTTCGTCAACATTGATTTAAGAGTATATTAAACTAGTGATGTGAATATATATATATATATATATATATATATATATATATATACACACACACATACATACATACATATATATATATATATATATATATATATACACACACATACATACATACATACATACATATATATATATATATATATATATATACATATACATATATATATATATATATATATATATATATATATATATATATATATATATATGTATAACATTACAGTATCACTATCACTACCTAGACTGTATATCTCATAACTCTTAATATCGTCAAACACCTGTTTAACCAGAAAGTTAAAGGTGATATAGCCGAGAAGAAACTCCTTTGGTGCCAAATTGAATTCGATTTCCTCTGATATATGATTTTGACGACCTCTACCCCTAAAGTGCCGCAGCTACTTAACAACTTAGAAATGGGGGGGGGGGGGGGGGGGGGGAACGGGGGAAATCTCGATGACGTCAGCGTAGGGTCCTTTGTTCTCACGGACTTATCCCTAGATATCTGTTAGGCAGGTTCTTCAACTTTCTTTCATGACCTCTCTCCTTTGTTTTTCTCTCTCTCCGTTTCCCTCCTCTAATAATTTATCAATAGACACCGCTTCTTGTTTATTAACGCATTCCATCTATCTCTCTTGTGTTTTTTTTTTATCTCTCCCCGTTTCTTTCTCTTCTTCTTTATTTAGTTTTAGTCTCTCTCTCTCTCTCTCATTTATCTATTCAATCGCTCTCACTCTTACCACCTATCGGTTCCAGTGATCTTAAAAGAAGACTGGATCGAGCAACCAGTACTTTGTCGTGAAGCCCTATTGAAAACGCCGGCGCCACGACTTGACTTGGGGCGCAGTGGAAGATAGCTTTAGATTTCACAATTAAATCTCCCGCTTTGCATGAAATAAGGTGAGTTGCTATCCAGAAAGCTGGTTTGAGTTATTTTCTTTTCTTTATCGAACAGAAATGGTAAACTGGGGATATTTCTAGTGTACCACCCGTTTGTAACTTCAATTAGCCAAACAGGGTGAATTCAGCTTGAAAATATTTGATCAAGGTTGAGGCGGCCTACAGGAATTTTAAACTTTATTTGGTGCCGAAAAGCAGAAAAATCTTATTCAACTTTGAGTTCTTTGGGCATCTACCACTGATCTTAAAAAAAGATCAGTGGGTCACACTGTCATGACGCCGGTCTGAATTAATTTGCTTCAAAATAGTGTCTGCAAGAACCATAGGTTGCTCGATCCAGTCTCTTTTTAAGATCAGTGATCGGTTCTGTGGTCCAGTATACTTTAAGAGTCCATTCCCTCAGAAACAGTTATCTGGTTAAATTCATCTTTTAGTTGAATTAGCAAACGAGCTCTCAGGGAAAAAATGTAGACAGAATCAGAATTTTGTGGTTTTCTTGACTACGATTCCTGACCCATTGCAAATCATGCTAGAAAAGGCTACATCCATTTCTGAAATTTAGATTGCATATGGGAAAAGCATATTAGTCTGTAATGATTAAATGAAATAGTTTATCTTGCTATAACAACAGTCATCCTTTTTATTCCCATAATGATTGCAAAGTTACTTATATGTTGGTTTATCATCTGTAATAGTTGAATGCAAAGGATGAAGCAAAAGATTTGGAAACTGATAGGGAGAATTACTCTCATGTAAAAAAGAAAAAAAAAAATATTGTGTATATATATATATATATATATATATATATATACACACTTCACATGAGAATGAAGATCTAGGAACTTAAAACTCATTATTCAGGGTGCCTTCTTTATATAAATTTCTACATAAATCTAAATATACACATACGTTCCTATACACTTACATATGTACTGCCTTCTTTAACTCGATAGAAAACGCAAAGTGCTCGGGACAAACCGGTTTACTGCAACTGGCACTACTCTCCACATCCCACATATGTGTTTTAACTGGCCTGGGGGTCTCACTGTTGCCAGGTCTTCCCCTTGCTAAGTCTGACCCGCCGTCATTTAAATCCTATTAAGATTTATTTCCATAAAGTTTTAAAAAATGTGTGCGTATTGTCTAAGAGTAACATGATTGTTTTAACTCTTAGGAACATTTAACAGCATTTCATTACATATACGTAAGGTTGAGGACCTGCTTACTGGCATTTAACTGAAGGTCATTATGTCTGTTTATATTTCTAGACATTTGGTTTCACTATAACGTGACAGAGACTGACTATGAGACGTCCTCGTGTATTCCTGCATCGACTGGAACGGCTACAAGTCCGAGTTCGGCTTCGTCTTCTCCCGCACCCCACAGACTTCCGGTCCAGCGAACGACAACCGCGCCTCCGTCTTCCGCAAGTCAATGTCTTATGTTTCAGTGCAATATCTTACATAACCAAATGTATTTACAGCTTACTTCCATGGTTACGCACTAAATCTTATATCAGCAGATTGTTATATCATATTTCGGCGTTTGTAGATAACAGATCATACTGAGACAGGATCATGTTCACGTCATGATATATATGCATATCTATACACACACACAACATATATATGTATACAGACAGATACACACTCATATGTATATATATATATATATATTTTTTTTTTTTACTAATACTATAGAATAAAATTAACTCACTGATGTAGCCTTACATTTCCTTATTTGCGTTTTTTTTTTCAAACATCAACTTAAATTGCGCTGTTTCGCATTCAAAATGATAGATTTGAAAAAAAAAAAAAGTTATAAGAAATGGTATCGATTTCTTTTTACTATTACTTTTACTATTTTTGTATTTTCGCATTTATACGTTTTTTCAAATTATCAACACGAGAATGGATATCAAGTTTCTTTAGAGTTGAAGATGTTTCTTTATTTTGTAATGTGAATTGACATCGCTTAAACCTAATGTGTATATTTACATTTTACCAAAAAAATGGCAATTTTAGAGAGATTTCTGGGTGTCGTAGGGACATTCAGAACCCTGGACTGTCTTCGCGAAACGGGAGAGGTCGACGCCGATCTTCTTAAAGGCGGCCTCGCAGCGTCTCAGGTATTGGTCAGCAAGTTTCGGCGACCGGGAGAAGATGAAGGAGAAGTCGGAGTAGTATCCGAAGTTGTATTCGGTGCAGGAGTAGACGCAGGAGAAGTTCTCGTAATCGGTGTCGAGGATGACATAGGGAGCGATCCAAGCTGGAAAAGGGAAATACGAGATCGTCAGATGCTATAGAACAGTGAATCTGCTAATAAATGTCAGTATTTTTTCATTAAAAGCAAGAACAGAAATTATCCTATTGAATACTCACATCCTTCATAGTCGACGGAGAGATGAGGGTCTCCAAGAGGCATGGGAAGAATCTGGCCGTTGCGCCTCATGAGGTTACCGTCAGCGTTGATGCCAGTAGACTTGGCGGTGAATTTATTTCCATCTGTAGATTAGTAACAGGTAATCATCATTAAAAATAATAGAGCCAGAATTATGAAATCGGGTTATATATACACATAAGAAGCGTATGTTAAATAAAACTCCATCTTACCGAAGGAATATTCGTTGCGGACGCACTGGTTGAGGAGCTGGTATGGGTTGTTTGTGAGAGCAATTTCGTACCAGACGCCAGCATACTGAAATAAAGAGATGATGATATTATCCAAATCTTTCAATCAACTATTTATGTACTGATACTGAATCCGTTGGTTTATAGATTCTACATATAACCAGAAACATAACTAGTCTTTTCACATGTGAATATGTATATCGGCCACTTTAAAGGAAGTCAGGAATTACGCAGTAACACTGCATACAAAAAAAAAAAAAAAAAAAAAAAAAAAAAAAACTACTGAAAGTAATGCATTAACTGTGAACTTAGAATAAGTTTACAATAAGATTGAGTAATGACAACAAACAAGAGACAGCGACCGTGTGTGTGTGATAGAGGGGGAGGAGGAGAAGGAAAGATAGAGAGAGAGAGAAGAGAAGAAAAGAGTGAAAATGAAGGAAAGAGGAAGAGAAAGAGGTAGTAAAAAAATAAACGTGTGAGAGAGAGGAGGGGGGAAGACGGAGAAATAGAGAGAATTTGATAGTGATGGAAAGAAGAGAGAGAGAGAGAGAGAGAGAGAGAGAGAGAGAGAGAGAGAGAGAGAGAAAGA
>NC_061831.1:8276500-8279000 GCF_019202785.1 Penaeus chinensis
CACTGAAAGATAGAAAGATAGTTATATAAACACACATACCTATATGTATATATAAATAGGCAGACAGAAAAAAATACAAACAGGCAGTTATACAAAAAGGCCTATATGTTTACGTGTTTGTATGCTGAAGATGAGAAGTCTTTTGTTAATCTCTTGTTTACTGACCTTGGCTATAGGACAGTAGATGTGATGAACAACGAAGAGCCAGCTGTCAGATTAGGCCTATAAAAATTAATGAAGCAAGGAAGGTCAAATTGATATCATGCTCGTTTTTTCTCTTTCTCTCTCTGTATAATGATACTAATTAATAACAATGATAATAACAATAATGGTAATAATTATAATAAAGAAAATTATAATAATAACAACGATAGTAATAATGATAATAATAACAACGATAGTAATAATTATAATAATGGTAATGATAATAATAACAACGATAGTAATAATGATAATAATTGTAATGATCATAACAATAATAGTAATAATGATTATAATAATAGTACGAATGACATTAAGATTATAATAAAAATAATGATGATCATAACGACAGTGGTCTGATGATGAATGTTGGTGATGATGATAGTGATCATCAGAACGGCATTATTAATAATTGCAACATCAACAAGAACAATTATATTGCAATATGTATATAGCCTATTTTTTCCCATCACGTAACCAGACCTTTAAGAATGTTAGCTAAGAGTAATAATGAAAGGAATGAGAATTATTAATTAGTAATGACACTATTAATAAAAATGGTAAACAGCATGATAATAAAAATAATGATGATAGTTATGAGGATGGTATTAGTGATAATGATGGTAACAACAGTAATAAAGATAATACATTCAATAATGATAATAATAATGATAATAATAATAATAATGATAACCATAACAATAATGATAATAATAATAATGATAACAATGATAATAATAAAACTAACAATGATAATAAAGATAATAATGATAATAATGATAATGATAATGATAATGATAATGATAATAATAATGATAATAATAGTAATAATGATACTACATTGATAATAATAATAAATAAATAGTAATGATAGTAATAATAGTAATAACAACAACAAAGCAACAACAACAACAATAATAATGATAATAATAATAGTAGTAATAATAATGATAATAATGATAATAATAATAATAATAATAATGATAATAATAATAGTAATAACAATAATAATAATAATTATTATAACAATGATAGTAATAATAATAATTATAATAATAATCATAATAATAATAATAAGTTAATGATGATAATACTACTACTACTAATAATAACAATAATGACAATAATAATAATAATGATATTAATAACAATATAGATAACAATTCATATTACCAATACCAATGATTATGCTTAAAACAGCAGCATCAACAAAACTCATATTGCTAATGATAATAATGATAATGATAATAACAGTAATAATAGTAAAAATAATAATAATAATAATAATGATAATAATAATAATAATAATGATAATAATAATAATAATAATAATATTGATAATAATAATGGCAATAATAATGATGATAGCAATGATAATAAAATTAATTATGATAATAGTAATAATGATAATGATATTGGTAATTATACTAATAACAATAATGATGATAATGATAATAATAATAATAGTAATAATAGTAATGAAAAAAAATAATAATGATAATAATAATAATAATAATATTGATAACAATAGTGGCAATAATAATGATGATAACAATGATAATAAAATTAATTATGATGATAGTAATAATGATAATAATATTGGTAATTATAATAATAACAATAATGATAATAATGCTAATAATGTAAAAAACAAACAAATTGATAATAATGGTAGTAATAATAATAGTGATGATAATAATGATAATAATAATAAGAACATGAATAATAATTATATTTTTTATAATAATAATAATAATAATAATAATAATAATGATATTGCTTGGACGATAAGTTACGCATCTTAACAATGGTAATATATACATATATATATTTTCTTTTACAAAGCTTTATCTTCAGGAATGCTTGCCAGAAACTGGTTTACGAAGAGTGATTCTGACAGATTCTCCTGCATGCTTTCTGAATGTTAAATAATATACAAGCATTTTCCCTCTTCTTTTCCTCTTCCATTTTCTCTCTTACTATTATTATCCGCTTATTCAGAATACCTGCTAGCTTCGAGTGAAAGATCATATGAATTTGTCCTTACCTATTCTTTAGTGATCTGTCATGCGTTATCATAGATTGATCAGTATGACAAAATAACGTGTGATTTCTGCTGGGCTAATACCTGTAATTCTTCAAAGTTTATTCTTAAGAAGGTAACTTCTCAGCCTGTCTCACTTTCTCTCTCTCTTTTCTCTTTACACACACGCACTATCACACACACACACACACACACACACACACACACACACACACACACACACACACACACACACACACATATATATATATATAT
>NC_061831.1:8294000-8299000 GCF_019202785.1 Penaeus chinensis
GAGACGCGAGGGGCTAACACTGGCGTTTTTTTTTTTTTTTTTTTGAAGACTTATAGAGACCATGAAATAAATACCATGAAATTATTATCTGAACGGACTCAAAGCTAAGAGAGGGGGTCCATTTTTAGAAGCAGTAAGGCATCGAAATAAAATCATTTTAGTATTTCATACAATCAGCAAAATTAATGATGAGTAGTAATGTGACGTAATAAAATTACATTTTAATAATATTACGTTTTAACACACTCACATCGAACTTAGCAACTCATTGAAAGTATATACGTGTATGTTCTAAACAAATACATATTATTGGAATTTGTGCAACTTATGATGTAAACGAAACTGTAAGCTCAATCTCTATGTTATGTCAGCAGAATTTGTGCAACGGAACCTTTTATTTGCAATTGTTTTTTCTCTCTCTATCCATCATTACTAACATAAATCTTTGGCCACATCCACTTACTCGTGAAAAAGAAAATAATAAGGAAGCTTGTTCATTAGAGACATTTAAATAAATCACCTCCCATTCGTTCCCTCCAATCCGAGGACTGTAATTCTAAAAGAAACGTGACCACGATGATTGCGTAACACTTGAGCCGTGCAAGATGAACTTTGATGGACTTTGCATATGTTGAATCTTCTGTTTGACATTGCGCAAAGTCCGGATAAATAGAGAAAGAGAGAGAGAGAGAGAGAGAGAGAGAGAGAGAGAGAGAGAGAGAGAGAGAGAGAGAGAGAGAGAGAGAGAGAGAGAGAGAGAGAGAGATTATCAGGATAATATTACTAAGAGGTACATCTAAATCACACGCACGCAAACTCACATAAATTTTGCAAATATTTACAGCGCACTTAAATATACACACACGGGCATGTATGCATATATGTATGTGTACGTATATAGATAAATAAATATATATATATATATTATACACATATGTGTGTATATATATATACACACATATGTATCTGTATATATGTATAAAGGGCCGGATTGTGACTTTTTAGGACCCCTAGACTAATGAAATTATGAGGCCCCCTCAGAGAAGCCTCCCTCCATTATGGTTTAAGACCCCATTATTTACAACTAAGGACTGAAACTGGGACCCCTTATCTCAAACAAGGCCACTTAATATCATATAAAACGCCTCAAACAAGGGCATTTTATCTCAAATAAAGGGCCACTTTATAAAATTGATTTCCAGATTCCCGAGCCCCCTTTTCTTGAACCGAAATTTATTTGAATTTTATTCACTAATGGAAAATATGAAAATACTATACATATTTTTCATTATATATATGCATACATATTATGCATAAACAACAACAACACACACACACACACACACACACACACACACACACACACACACACACACACACATATATATATAATGCAAAAACTAGATTTATTGAAAACGAGACTGCAGTATCGAAATCCGCCTGGATTCCATCTTCAGGAGGAAAGGGAGAGGTTTAGATTTAAAAGTTTAGTTTGATTCCATTTGTTACAATGGATATTCTTGGAGTGACATAATGTCTGTTTCATTTTGCTTCTAAGTTATCCCTGCGTACAAGGAATGGCCGGGGTTACCATCCATTGACAGCGAGTATTTGAACGCAGGTCAGCAAGATTGCTAGACGAGATCGCTACCGCTGCACCACACAGCACACAAAGGAGAGGAACGGCAACGCTGTTATACGGGACATGTGAGGAAAGCGAAGGGAAGTCAGGTCAGGTCGGAGGACTGGCGGGTGGCCGGCAGAAGGAAGAAGGCGGAGGATAGGGGAAGCGAGGAGACTATCGGCAAACAGGCGCCAGTCTTACTATGCGTCTGTCTCAACATAAATACGCTGCATCCAGGGGACACAACAACAACGCCCTCTTTTGCTATCAGTGGGACACAGGTCATCAGATGGATTGGTAAGCGGCGTGAATTGTCTTTCCTTTCGCTGATGCCCACGCCCGAAGACTAGTGGAATCCTCCTTAATCAAGCTGCTGCCTATTTTCACCTTAGTGAAACATCCTTCGCCTTCTCCCCTATGCCGAACACCCTGCGCACAGTCATCCCTTCGCTTTCATTCGTCTGTCCTCCCCTGCCCCGTGTTACCGCGTTGCCTCTCCTCTCTTGTATACCCTCTCTTCTCCCTTTTCTCCCCAGACCTGAAGATGGAATCCAGGTGGATTTCGAAGCTGTAGTTTCATTTTCAATAAATCTAGTTTTTGCATTGTGGGTTTTCTACTTTAGTATCAACACGGAAGAGTGTTTTCCCATTCACACACACTCACATTAGCCAAAGCCATTCTGGCTTACTGTGCTACATATATAAAATAAACAAACGCACACACACACACACACACGTATATATATATATATATATATATATATATATATATATATATATATATATTTATGTATGTGTGTGTGCATATATACTGTGGATAATGAGTAATGCCTATTGCTAATTTTGTGTTTGGTTCCATGCAAGGTGGTCGCAATGAAATAGGAAAGGCTTTAATTGTTGACTTTATTTCGTGATGGTATCTAGCCATATAAAAACATTTTACCAAGACCTGTGGCTGCTGTATGTGCAAGATGAACCCTGCGTTGTCTTCGTGAAGCGAGAGGGGTCAACACCGATGTTCATGAAGGCGGCTTCACAACGCCTGTAATATCTGTCAGCGAGACTTGGTGAGCGGGAGAAGATGAAGGCGAAGTCGGAATAGTAGCCAAAGTTGTATCCAGAGCAGCTATAGATGCACGAGAAGTTCTCGTAGTCAGTATCCAGAACCACGTAGGGAGCAATCCAGGCTGCAAAGAGGCGAATCGTATTGTTAATCATACTATAATACATTTTTTGTATGAATTATCAAAACATACAGTATTTACTTTGTGTCCACTTGCGTATAAAATTTTACTTTAAATACTCACATCCTTCGTAGTCCACGGAAAGATGAGGTTCTCCGAAAGGATTCGGCAGAACCTGACCCTTACGTGTCATTGGGTTTCCTTTGGCATCAATACCAGTGGACCTGACATTGAACTTGGTTCCATCTGTGAAAACAAATTTAGCTTTGTGATTCCTTTTAGAAGAGTAAACTAAGGGCAAGTTAAGTTTGCATGTCAAATATAACACGATAAACTAGTTCCACAACCGTAAGACACTTACCAAAGGTATATTCGTTACGGACACACTGGTGGATAAGTTGGTAAGGGTTGTTTGTGAGGGCTATTTCATACCACAAACCAGCATACTGTAATTACAGAAGCATATTCTAGTAAATGTTGTATATACAATATATATAAATTGTATATCACTGTTGATTTTAAATCTAAAATGAACTTACCTTGGGATGATTAGTCCTTTGTTGCTCATAGAGGCTTCTTTCGTCAACAAGGGGACATTTTCCCGGCACGACGAAATCGGGGATTTTGTCGGCAGCAGCGAAGGCTGCGAGAGCAAGGAACAATAGCGAAGTCTTCATGATGCTCTTGTAGTTTCAGTGCCGTTGGGAAGTTCAGTGATTCTTTATATACAAAATATGTGTCGGTAACAGTGCGCAAAAGTCATATAAAGAAACCTTAATTGCAGATCAACCTTATGGGATATACACGTACACTCCCTTTCATTAGTTTAACAGTATGAATATTAATATAGAGATATCGATAACATTAATCACAACCCATAGAAAAAAGAGAAAATGAATCCTAATGAAATCCAGCGACGACATTTGTCATCTTTGGAGCTCCTCCCCTTATTTGCATAAGCTCCGTGACATATAAGAACATGAACTTGGCGTCAGAAATCACACATCACAAGACACCATGTTGAAGTTACTTGTTGCTGCTGCCCTCGTGGCTCTTGTCGCAGCCGAAGGCATCCCAGATTTCGTAGCTCCTGGAAACTGTGCTAAAGTGGCAAATCAAGACAACTTCGACCTTCGCAGAGTAAGTTGTTTTACAATCTATTACTTATTTATATTATCCTCAGTTGTAAATTGATTAATACGCAGTTGCATCCCAGTGCCTTAGTAACACCTATTCCCCAACAGTATGCTGGTCGTTGGTATCAGGTCCAGATCATCGACAACGCCTACCAGCCATACACTCGCTGCATCCACTCCAACTACGACTACTCTGACTCTGACAATGGCTTTAAGGTTACCACAGCTGGATTCAGCCCCAACAACGAGTACCTGAGACTGCAGGGCAAGATCTACCCCACAAAGGATTTCCCAGCTGCCCACATGCTCATTGATTTCCCTACCGGTATATATATTAAATTCTCTTATATGGATATTTCAACTGTTTATTATTGTATATGATAGAATCCAAGGATTGGATATAGACCAATGCCTTTTTGTAACCGTGTTGTCCCTTCTTTTACCAACAGTTTTCGCCGCTCCCTATGAAGTGATCGAGACTGACTACGACAGCTATTCCTGCGTGTATTCCTGCATTGACACAGACAAGTACAAGTCCGAGTTCGGCTTTGTGTTCTCCCGTACTCCACAGAACTCCGGTACAGCGATTGACAGGTGTGCCTCCGTATTCCGCAGGAACGGCGTCGACTTCTCCCTTTTCAACGTAGTTCCTCATACAGCCGAATGTGTTTACAGGGCATGAAATATACAGCCCACTATTTATCTTTGTAATCATGTCACAGGTAACCTCTATAAATAAAATTTAGCTGGAACTTGCAACATGCATTAAATCACCCCCCCCCCCAAAAAAAAAAAAAAAAAAAAAAAAAAAGTGATACAAAACCTGCTAGATACAGGAAACAATGTATGTGTGTATGCATATATGTATATATATGTGTGTGTGTTTGTGCGCGCATTTTTTATGCATATATATAATCATATATGCATATATATAATCATATATGCATATACATATATATACCTATAAATATGCAAATATATATTTATGCATGTATGTATAGGCATGTATAATACATGGATGAGTTTGTATACACATATACGTATTGTGTGTATATA
>NC_061831.1:8304000-8324837 GCF_019202785.1 Penaeus chinensis
TAAGTGATCAAATAAATCTTCAGCAAGACTGGAAGAAGATCTTGAAGAAGTAAAAAAGGATTATGTGAGTGATTTTAGAATGACAAATGGGTGATGGTTAATATGTAAATGAGAGAGTTGAAAACGTCCATGAAACATATATATTGAGAAAAAAAATATATATGGAGAAAGGGTGGAATCAAATGTTTTGAAAGAAATGTTGGAAAACTTTCAGATTATTCTTTGTTTCAGTGAAATAAAAATGCTTTGAAAAAAAACAAAACGATTTCTGGAATGAAAGAGCACATGAAAGAAACAAACAAACATAAATAAATAAATACTAAGACCTGAAACAAGAAAATAAATCTTGGACAACATGGCTTTAGAAAAAGCAGATCTTTTCTATCTCAAGTAAGTATTACTGTTAAAAATGGAGTGACACAAGGCTCAGTTTTTGTTTAATAGAGGATAAAGATAAACTAAGAGAGGAAATATATGCGAATTGTGAATGGGCCAATGAAAACAATATGAATTTCATTCATAAGATGTAGTCCAAGACCAAAATCATCCATGTGTGTGTTTGCGTGGTTGAGTATACGCGTATACGCATGCGTAGTGTACATATATGTAATAAAAAAAATACAGTCAAGTATCAGGAAGTAGTGTAAGTAATCATATATCAAAGCTGTCAAAAATAATAATATGCAAAAGAGCTTATTCATTCACAGGAGGTGATACAATCCAGATAATAACTAGTAAGGCGCATTGTGACGTGTTCCCAGTTTTAAGGTCATTGTCATTGAATATGCAAGCTCACGAGAAAAACAAATAATGATTCTCTCTTTCAGTAACATGAATTCCGAAGAAACTTTCCCCCATCCTTAATTGATTTGCCTGTAGACGTCTACTACGAAAAAGGTAAAAAAAAAAAAAAAAAAAAAAAAAAAATCTGAAAATTCTTTCACATGCAAGAAAGAGGATTCTTTTGACAAACTATGGATACAATTGGATATTCGTGAAAGGATAGAAACTAAGTTACGTTGGTGTTAGAACAAATGTGTGACAATTCACTTTTGAAATAACTTACCGACGTAAGAACATCCATATTCTTGTCGTTTTTATCATCATTCATTATTATATAATTATTTTTGCTATTATTATCACTATTATTACTATTATTACCATCATGATCATTGTCACTATTATGGTTGTTGTTGCTATTCTTATTAATATCATCATTTGTATTAATATGCTTGCCATTATCATGACCATTACCATCAACATTACTACTGCTGCCACAGTCATTATCAATACCTAACTGGTCTGATAACCTTGAATGAAACACGGAATGTATGGGTTTAAGTGTATCCTTAAATGCATGATATTCCAACGTATATAATCCGGGTAATATTGCACATTTCAAACATTACGCAGCGCTAGTGATCACGTTTCATTCATTCGCTCGTAGGCCTCGTTTGGGATTTGCCGTTGGTATTTTATTTTTTTTTTTTCATTATGTAATTTCATTGTGTTCTTTAGATTAAATAGTATACCTCATTTTTTCTTGATACGAATGAATTTTCATAGCTGTTGTGCCTAGGAACATAGAGACATCGTATCACATAACCACCATGACCTGGCATAGGATATGGTGCTCCCTTGAATACTCGTGGGTTTCTTCATTCGAAGTATTAAGGCATTCGATTTGTGATGTTTCAAATATACACCTATAAAGGTATACATTCCGGCATTTATAAACGAATAACTATTGAGTGGAAGCTGAATGAACTGATAGTATATATTTGTTGATTACCTTTGCTTATAAATCGTAGTCTGAAAGAAGCGTCATCACATGCATTGCGTGACGCGTGCAGGTGTAACTTTGCTGAAGATTATCACGATAATTATGTAGGTGCAGATGCACCCAATCACACACACGCAAATATGCGCTAATATAAAAGCTCTATATATATACACAACACATATATAGACATATACATACATGCATACATACATTTTAAAGAAACGAAAAGAAGGAAAGTTGGGTAATATTCTGAAACGGATTCTAGTCCATGTGCACTACGTTTTCTCTCTCTCTCTCTCTTTCTCTAGCGGTGAGTTTGCACTTACACTAATTTTTAAATAAGTGTGTCGCTGGGAAAGGTCATGATACTCCTTACTGATTATTATCGTAGTTGTACTGATGTAGATGCCATTGATGATTATAACAGCAACAAAACCAGAGGTATATGTTTTAACATATAGATAAATTTATTGTTTGACTTATTAGATATAACCACTAGTTGAAGTTATAATATTTGTAGATGCTTCTTCTTACTACTTACATATACACATACTGTATGCACACACATATACACAAATAGGCATTCGCACATGTGTGTGTGCATATATATATATATACACACACACACAATATACATGAATTGGGACACAGAACAGAACTGTCGGTTACTATATACATGTATATTTCAGCATGCGGCACTTTTTAATAATTGCAGTTTTCCTTAGACTAGTTACTTTATATTTCTGTTATTTAATGATTATTAAAAATATATATACCCTACAAAATCATTTAACAAAACGTTTGGTATTGCTACTCTCCCATGGCATTACTCGGAGCAGTGATGTCAAATGTTCACTATACTCAATCGGTCACCCTGCTTTTTGCTATACTTTCATTCACTTCAGTAAGAGCCAAATTCTTTCAGATAACCTCATTTTCCTGTGGAGTTAGTATTCATAAGATATTTATGAGATATAGATACTGATATAGAATACATGTATACAAATAATTCATAACTGTTCAATTTGCCTCTTTCCTGCTTTTATTGCTCCCTACGTGATGTTGGACACTGAATAAGAGAACTTCTCATGCATCTGTAGTTGCGCCGGCCACAACTTCAGCTATTACCCCGACTTCGCCTTCATGTTCTCCCGCTCACATTTCTCGCTGACAGATATTACAGGCGTTGTGAAGCCGCCTTCATGAACATCGCCGTTAAACCCTCTCGCTTCACGCAGACAACCCA
Organism: Penaeus chinensis; assembly: GCF_019202785.1. NCBI lineage: Eukaryota > Metazoa > Arthropoda > Malacostraca > Decapoda > Penaeidae > Penaeus > Penaeus chinensis. The sequence continues at coordinate 8,307,030 of NC_061831.1, forward strand.
AGGTCCATCTTGCCCATACAGCAACCAAAGGTCTTGGTAAAATCACAGTAAATTGCTTTTATAGGGATGCATAACGTATATCATTAAATAAAGTAGGCTGTTAAACTTTTCTCCTTTGTGTTACGATCACTTTACATTCACATCCACACAGGTATATGTATATATGTATATACATACATGTATGTTTACATGCATATGAACATTTGTTCCTTTATAGTTTTATCTTTATGTTTACACACAAACTTATGAACTATGCACAGATATGTAAACAGATATGTGTGTGTGCATTTATGAACTGACTGACAAAATAAGACAAAATATTATCAATAATGTGTAAAGAATCTACACTGACAATAATCCAGTCCATATTCTGCAGTTACCAGGAGAGTGAAAAGTTCTAGTGACCGTATGAAAATGTGTTTGGATGTGTGTATGCATCTATCTAAATATATATCTCACTGTATGTTTATATATACACAAATATCTGCATCTATCTATCTATCTCTTTATATATTTACCGATATATATATATATGTATGTGTGTGTATATATATATATATATATATCTGTGTGTGTGCGTGTGTGTGTAAGTATATGTATGCATATATGAATTAGAAGGGCTTCTTGGTAGCTTCCTGACTAATTTACCACTCCTCTTCCAATTAGAATACACCTAAAGCAGTAGGTGGGCTGTATTTTGGATGTTTTTCCTCGTAAACTTGAATTGTGAAAGGCTAATGTTTTACAGAGGAGCAATACGGGATATTTTGCAATACTATATGTTATTGTTTATATAGGTGTCTGTGTTAACAGATAAACACATACACATATACACATTTATCTCTATCCATGTATGTATACATGTTCTCGACCTTTTTATGCCGTTGGCCATTCTATATATATATATATATATATATATATATATATACACACAATTTTCTACTACATAAATTCAGCAATCTACACAGACTTTATTTGCCTACCTGTAATACAATATTCCTTGAAGGCATGGTTTCATCGTATAACCTTAATCTATATACTGTCGAATTCATAGTGAACTGACTTGAGATATGTTTCCTCAAGGTTTCGGACTCACATAATGCGAACCACAGAACTATGCCTTACCTACTTACCTGGCACTCTCCTTACATATTTGCCTGGCACTCACCTTACTTACCTGGCACTCACTTTACTTACCTGGCACTCACCTTACTTACCTGGCACTCACATTACTTACCTGGCACTCACCTTACTTACCTGACACTCACCTTACTTACCTGGCACTCACCTTACTTACCGAGCACTCACCTGACTTATAGGCACTCACCTTAGTTACCTGCCACTTACCTTACTTACCTTGCACTCACCTTACTTACCTGGCACTCACCTTACTGGCCTGGCACTCACCTTACTTACCTGGCACTCAACTTACCGAGCACTCACCTGACTTACCTGGCACTCATCTTACTTACCTGGCACTCACCTTAGATACCTGGCACTCACCTTAGTTACCTGGCACTCACCTTAGTTACCTGGCACTCACCTGACTTACCTGGCACTCACCTTACTTACCTGACACTCACCTTACTTGCCTGGCACTCACCTTACCGAGCACTCACCTTAGTTACCTGGCACTCACCTTACTTTCCTGGCACTCACTTACCGAGCACTCATCTTACTTACCTGGCACTTACCTTACTTACCTGGCATTCACCTTACTTACCTGACACTTACCTTACCTGGCACTCACCTTAGTAACCTGGCACTCACCTTACTTACCTGGCACTCACCTTAATTACCTGGCACTCACCTTACTTACTTGGCACTCACCTTACTTACCTGACACTCACCTTACTTACCTGGCACTCACTTATCTTACCGAGCACTCACCTGACTTACCTGGTAACTACCTGACACTCACCTTACTTACCTGGCACTCACCTTACTTACCTGGCACTCACTTTACTGGCCTGGCACTCACCTTACTTACCTGACACTCACCTTACTTACCTGGCACTCACCTTACTTACCGAGCACTCACCTGACTTATAGGCACTCACCTTAGTTACCTGCCACTTACCTTACTTACCTTGCACTCACCTTACTTACCTGGCACTCACCTTACTGGCCTGGCACTCACCTTACTTACCTGGCACTCAACTTACCGAGCACTCACCTGACTTACCTGGCACTCATCTTACTTACCTGGCACTCACCTTAGATACCTGGCACTCACCTTTGTTACCTGGCACTCACCTTAGTTACCTGGCACTCACCTGACTTACCTGGCACTCACCTTACTTACCTGACACTCACCTTACTTGCCTGGCACTCACCTTACCGAGCACTCACCTGACTTATAGGCACTCACCTTAGTTACCTGGCACTCACCTTACTTTCCTGGCACTCACTTACCGAGCACTCATCTTACTTACCTGGCACTTACCTTACTTACCTGACACTTACCTTACCTGGCACTCACCTTAGTAACCTGGCACTCACCTTACTTACCTGGCACTCACCTTAATTACCTGGCACTCACCTTACTTACTTGGCACTCACCTTACTTACCTGACACTCACCTTACTTACCTGGCACTCACTTGACTTACCGAGCACTCACCTGACTTACCTGGTAACTACCTGACACTCACCTTACTTACCTGGCACTCACCTTACTTACCTGGCACTCACTTTACTGGCCTGGCACTCACCTTACTTACCTGACACTCACCTTACTTACCTGGCACTCACCTTACTTACCGAGCACTCACTTGACTTACCTGGCACTCACCTTACTTGCCTGGTACTCACCTTACCGCATACTCATTCGACTTGCCTGGTACTTACCTAACTTACCTGGTACTCAACGTCCTAACTGACTCTGTTGGCTCATCTGGTACTTACCTAACTTACCTGGTACTCAACGTCCTAACTGACTCTGTTGGCCTATCTGGTACTTACTTACTTGAACTACTTGGTACTCATCTTATTTACATGGCCCTCATTTGACTTAACTGAACTCATCTTACTTATCTGGCACTCGCTTGATTTGTCTGGTACTTATCTTACTTACTTGGCACTCGATTGACTTATCTGATGCTCACCTTCATAAGTGGCACTCGGTTGACTTATCTAGTACTCATCTTACTTTCCTGACTTAACTTACCTGGTACTCACCTTACACATCTGGCACTCACTCTCCATACCTACTCGCCTTATCTGACAAACGCATTTTCTAACTTAACTAGCTTACTCTACTTACCCGGCACTCGTTTAATTTACTTAACTGGCGCCCACTTGTTTACCTAACACTCACGTTACCTACTTTAATTACCTGGTGTTCATGCACTGTCATATCGACCACACACGGGGAGTCAAGGGCAGCGAACCTGTAGCCTTTTGGGCCGGAGCTGCTGCGATGAAAAAAAAACATAAGTTAAACTGCCGCGTGAAAGAGGAAGAAGGTATGATGGAAAAGGGTTGAGGATGATAAAGAGGTTTAATTATACTGTTCACCCTCTCTTATATATCACTCACAGGGTAGCATACACAAGAACACACACTCGTGTGCTGTGTGGTGCAGCGGTAGCGTTCTCGTCTAGCAATCTTGCTGACCTGCGTTCGAATCCCTCGCCGCCAGTGGATGGTAACCCCGGCCATTCCTTGCACACAGGGGATAGTTTAGAAGCAAAATGAAACAGACACTATGTCACACCAAGAATATCCATTGTTACAAATGGAATAAAAACTAAACTTTTAAAAAACTTTTAACTTTAAACTCTTGCACGCACACGCACTGCTGTGTGCGTGCGTATCTCTACGAGTATATCTAACGCTTTAGAAACCTTACAGCATATTGGGAAGAAGAAAAGATGTCGTATGCAGCTCATTTTTAGATTTATTAAGCAATTCTGAATTAATAGAAAATAAAGGAATAAGACATGCTCAACGACATGAAAAATTAAGACTGCCGAGACAGCTAACATTTATCTAACTTTTATTACCTGTTATGCTTTAAATGTTGAAATTTTGACTGTTGGCACACACACACACACACACACACACACACACACACACACACACACATATATATATATACATATACATATATGTATGTATATGTATACCTATATCTATATGTGTGTGTCTGGACATATGTGCACACACACGTGTGTATATATATTCATATATATATATGTATGTATGTATATTCATGGACGTATGTTTGTATGTATATATCATTTATATATATATATATATATATATATATATATATGCATATATATACATAAACATACACACACACATATATATATATATATACACATACATATATATACACACACACATGCATATATGTATATATATTTGTTTTGTTTGCAGACCAGGTTTCTTAAGAAACACTTATCTGTGCTATCGCCTGTTCGCTCAAGTAGAAGGCGATGTGTATGAATAGGGGACAGAAAGGAAACAACCCGTGACAAAAAAAAAAAAAAAAGTTTCTGACACGTGCCAGCCGGTATAGATTTATTTTTCATTCTGAGTTCGTAAGCTCCTTCCCTTTACGACTCCTTGGAAGCGGCCTAAAGCACTGACGCGACTCTTTCAAATATTGTTTATTGAATTGAAAGTCGACAAAATAATAGTCTGGTTTACTATTATACTGTCTTGCGTATGAGAGTTTAAACATAAATATCAATTAACTAATATATCATTATTTTTACACATATTGGTAATCTAAGCCTATCTTTCCATAAGCATAAATTTGTAATCCAATGATAAAACTCCAATTTCATACCCTAGAAAGGAGTGAGAAAAAGGAAGAAAGAAGTAGTACTTCTTTTTAGCAAACTGTAACGGTAATCATTGCATAATCTGCATACATACATGAGGCCTTTTTGTAATATCTCCGAAACCCCTAGCACTTTGATGCATCCTCAAACATGTTTACCTTTTATGCGAACATTGTTGGAACCTGTTGAAACACCCTTTTTTGGTTTATATCATTTTGTATGCCTCTATCTTGATACAATGTAATACACTCCGGCTAGCCAATGAAAGCCCGATGTTTTTCGGATATCTTTCACGTAGTTTCAGATGAGGATTTATAATTCATTAATTACGAATCGCATCGTATATTTATTGATACTAAATTCTGTTACACAAGTACATAAAATATTTCCGTACCGTTTTAGCAATACATCAAATACATGTTCACTCGTGACTGTCACTAGAACGACATGAGAAGAATTTTCAATGTGCCCGAGTAATATGACGTAGCTCGTAATTACTGAAAACATAATATTCTTCAGCGGGATGAGTGTCTTCAAAATTATTCTGTATCTATATGAATTACCGTTACTGGCGATAATTATCAAATAAAAGGCTGTGTACCTTGATCTGGATACGATAAGATGCAAAACTTCAAGCAACATACTTCCCCTTTCCATAAGCAGAAAAATAGATGTAATTAGAAAAAGAAAACTGTTTTGTCTGAATCTGAGAAATACATTTGAAAGTTTCCGCAGCTTTGCAAAGTGAAGGGTGGTGCGAATAAACAATTTCAATTTTATTTGAGGCTTTCACAATGTTTTGCTTGTTCACTGTTCTGACACTTCTAACTCATACTTTTTGAATTTAGGTTTCTTAGTGGATCTGTATATGTTCCTGCTACACATGTGTATCTGTGTTTTAAGAGAAGTGCTTGATTGCTTGGTATGTGTGTAGACAGGCAAATGTTCAAGACAGTAAATAATGATAGGGAATTGAATCTCCTCCCGAAAGTATGGTATCTTGGAAGAGGAGGGACCCAATATCTTAAATGTGTTTGTGTATGAACGATACAGTACAAGTGCATAGCCACATGGGTATATGCTTCTTTTATATATAATATATGGATACGCATATATAATCTAGGTTTAACGAAAAGAAAGTGTCTGTCTGATGTTTATTAGCGAGGATAACATGATTACTGTTTGGTGCGATGTTTTGTATCTGGATATTCCAATCCAAAATGCGCGGGTGTTTTTGCATTGTTCCTTGATTTAAACAATGTACTTCATCAGCTTTGCAGAATTTGACTCAGTCTTTACTCCATGGCAATCATCCATATACAGCATATGTACGTTATTGATTTTTTTTTACCAGGAGCATGATCCACCCTGAGTTGTCTTTGTAAAGCGAGAGGGGTCAACACCGATGTTCATGAAGGCGGCTTCACAACGCCTGTAATATCTATCAGCGAGACTTGGTGAGCGGGAGAAGATGAAGGCGAAGTCGGTGTAATAACCGAAGTTGTGGCCGGCACAGCTATAGATGCACGAGAAGTTCTCGTAGTCAGTGTCCAGAATCACGTAGGGAGCCATCCAAGCTGGAACAGGGAAGATGTACCGTTAATCATACATATTTTCTTGTATGGATAACTTATGCATATTTATTTCTTGAATATTTACATACAAAAACAATATTGTGAATACATACATGCTTCGTAGTCCACGGAGAGGTGAGGTTCTCCAAAAGGATTCGGCAGAACCTGACCATTACGTGTAATTGCGTTTCCATTAGCATCCGTACCAGTAGATCTGACGTTGAACTTGCTTCCATCTGTGGATAGATTTTTACTGATATATTACGTTCATGCGCGATGACATTTTCTAAGAGAAGTTTGCAACCGATAAGAAAAATCTTAAACGAAAATAAATGAAATAAAATAAAAACTTACCATAGGTATATTCGTTCCGGACACACTTCTTGATCAGCTGGTATGGGTTGTTCGTGAGTGCAATTTCGTACCATGTGCCAGTATACTGTAATTTAAGTAATTTGGACTATAGGAATCGTTGCATCTTGAATGTAAAAATACATTTATATATTTGTATTTGTGTATATTATGTATAGAAATATGCAGATATATAATAAATGAATTTGGAATTATATGTACATATAAACACAGACATATACATACATAAATATATATTTATATATATGTATGTGTTTATGTATAAGCACAAACTGCCTTACATCATTTGTACGTGTAAATTAACTTGCCTTTTGATGGTTAGGCCTCTGTTGTTCGTAGAGAACTCTCTCGTCTACCGAAGGACATTTTCCCGGCACGACAAAGTCAGGGATCTTGTCGGCAGCGACCACTGCAACGAGAGCGAGACACAGCAGCGAAGTCTTCATGATGATCCCCGGGGTCTGAGTGCCGTGAGTTTCTGAAACGTCTTTATATATAGGGTTATCCCGTATGTGAAAGTCACGTTCCAAAATGTTATTCATGTCGATCATACAGAAAGTAAGATTAGTTGTAAGCCCCTATATTTTAAACACCGCTGTATTTAGAAAACAAAACAAAACAAAATAAAACGATATTCTTGAAATTCGATACTCCCCCCCTTTACTGCTACACGTGTGACATAGTATATAAGGAGCAGGACTCACCATAAAGAGTCACACACAAGGCACCATGTTGAAGGTACTCGTAGCTGCTGCCCTCGTGGCTCTTGTCGCAGCCGACGGCATCCCAGATTTCGTAGCTCCTGGAAACTGTGCCAAAGTGGCAAATCAAGACAACTTCGACCTACGAAGAGTAAGTTGCTTTACAATGTATTGCTTCTTGAAGGTACCTTTACTTGCAAATTGATCACTTCACGATTGTGGCAAGTGTCTCAGTAACATTTTGTTCCTCCTCAGTATGCTGGTCGCTGGTATCAGGTCCAGATCATCGACAACCCCTACCAGCCATACACTCGCTGCATCCACTCCAACTACGACTACTCTGACTCTGACTACGGCTTTAAGGTAACCACAGCTGGATTCAGCCCCAACAACGAGTACCTGAGACTGCAGGGCAAGATCTACCCCACAAAGGACTTCCCAGCTGCCCACATGCTCATTGATTTCCCTTCTGGTACGTGAAAAAAAAAAAAAAAATCCTGTGTACTTTAATGCTGTACCTTCTTGGCTATAGCAAAATCTAGAAGTAGATACTGACCAACTATATGTTTTCCATTTTCCCCAACAGCTTTCGCTGCTCCCTATGAAGTGATCGAGACTGACTATGAGACCTACTCGTGCGTGTATTCCTGCATTGACACAGACAAGTACAAGTCCGAGTTCGGCTTCGTGTTCTCCCGTACTCCACAGAACTCCGGTCCAGCGATTGACAGATGCGCCTCCATATTCCGCAGGAACGGCGTCGACTTTTCTTCTTTCAATGTAGTTCCTCATACAGCCGAATGTGTTTACAGGGCATAGACATATACTAAAGATATGCAGAATAATAATACACAGATATGACTTAGAGTATTTATTTACCCGAAAAGGAAAAACAAATAATTTATATATATATATATATATATATATATATATATATATATATATATATATATATATGCAAACACAGTATATATTGGATGTTATAAAAACTGAAACTATATATATATATATATATATATATAATAGACATAGAGGAATATAAATACATGAAGATACATCCACAATTATACATGTATACATAAACACACGCATAAAGAGACATACACACAAAGATACAAATAAATGTATGAATATATGTATATATATAACATGTATATTTATAAATCATATATTTATATACATGTATATATATAGATTTGATATATATACATACGTACAAACACTCACTTATGTGTGTGTTGTAACTAAGCTACTGCGGGACACTGGATATGTCTTGGTGAGTATTCAGGTGTGTTGCAATCATCAGGCCATTCTAGATCATGCTAATAGTACTTCTTAGTAGTTTCATGAGTAAATGAATCCCCCCTCCCACCGAAATTTATCTCAGCGAGCAGGCATTTTAGTTAATTTTCCTCCTGAATATGAAGAGGCTTATACACGAATGCAAGTTATACATTCTGTTTTTCGAAAATTCTGTTTCTTTGGCGTTGAACGTACAGCCAGCAGGCTAATAGTATAAATTCTCAATTACACACAAATGATTGTCTCATCTACGCACCCAAACAAAATCTAAAAAAACTATCTGTGCAACCCGGTCACCCCCTCCCCCCCCCCCCCAAAAAAAAAAAATGTGTATATATAGAAGGAACTGATCAATATTATACAAGGAAACAATTAAAAGAATATGCAATGATAAAGATATTACAGCGACACACAAGTACGAAATATCGAGGATTTTCTTTTCTTGTAAAAATATAACTCTCGTCGCTTTAAAGATACAGTTTATTATCCCTCTCACATGCTCACTGATTCCCCTTCTGGTGCGTGTAAAATACTATCTAATGTGTACACTAACATTTTTTCGCCCCTGTGTAAATTAAAACTGTACTTTCTTAAATATCATAGGAGTTGGAAACAGATACTGACCATCTATATATTTTCCCTTTTCCCGCCACAGAATTCCGGTCCAGCGATTGACAGTTACGCCTCCGTATTCCGCAGGAAAGGCGTCTTCAGTGTAGTTCCTCAGACAGCCGAATGTATTTACAGGGCATTAACTTATATACCTAATCTCCACAATAATAAAGTAAAGCTGCGACTTAGAGTATCAATTTCCCCCCAGTAGGAAACAAACTTATCCATACCATGTATACACTATGAAAAGCGCCTGTTTTCTGGTTACACCAAGACCTTAGGTATCCTTTTCTTAAGCACAGTTTCCGAATGACATATCTAATTAAGTTTTGACCATGAGAAAAAAAGAATGATGCTTAATCTATACACGTAAATGCATGTATGGATATATATATATATATATATGTGTGTGTGTGTGTGTGTGTGTGTGTGTGTGTGTGTGTGTGAATATACATGTATAAGTACATACAGGTGTGTGTTTGTGCTGCTATAAGTGGACACAGCAAACTACGGGCTGTGTTCGATCACCATTCTGACACTCAGCCTATACAGCTTAAGTATTAAAATTTCTTAGTTGACTTTCATTAACAGCCAAAGGAAATGTTCTTGCTATACTTATCTGTCATTTAGGAGAACTGTTGATAATTGGCTGAAGTGGTCTTAGTTTTTTTTATAGGCCTACTTATTACAGGATATATTTTGGCTTTATCATTATCATTATAATTATCATTATTACTATTAATATATATTAACTTTCATATTACTTATCGCTCTCAAATGTCGCTGCATTTATTTAATTTTGTTAAGTTGTTAAGTTGTTCATATATACATAAATAAGTAGACGGAGTGGCAAATTGGCAGACAGATAAAGCAAATATCTCGCACACGTTTCTTCATGGATACGCAAAAAAATGAAAACCGATGCACAAATCTAAATGTTTCTTTACGAAAGTGGTTAGCCTTTCCGAGATTTCTGAAGTATTATTCTACTGTCTCTTCCTTTCTCGCCTTTTTTTTTTTCCCCTTTTAATCTGTGCACACACAGACACATATGAAAATAATATAAACGGCTGTGCAGGTAGACAGGTTACTGCAATTCACGTGATAATCACTACCGAATAACGTATACTTTTAGAGCCGCGGGGCTTTAAAACATTGCGTAGAAAGTTAATGATCAGTGCCAGATTAAAATAGCATAGTTGTAGTTTCATTAAAATTATTCCATGCCCCTTACCAACATGCTCTAGCATGACATGATCTGTTATCTATCTTACTTATTGTTTTTATTTTTCCGACAGGCAACCTTCGAACTGGTTTACACAAATCCATGTTTAATCAGGGCTGACAATGTCCTTTATCACTATTGAGATATTTGACTTGAGTAAAGACAGAATACGAGTGATACATTTTTTATTTCATCACAGACTCCTCATACAGGATATGTACCTTACTAATTTTTCTACCAAGACCTATAGTTAGTGTCGTAAGAGCAGGATGCACCTTGAGCTGTCTTTGTGAAGCGAGAGGGGTCAACACCGATGTTCATGAAGGCGGCTTCACAACGCCTGTAATATCTATCAGCGAGACTTGGTGAGCGGGAAAAGATGAAGGCGAAGTCGGTGTAATAACCGAAGTTGTGGCCGGCGCAGCTATAGATGCACGAGAAGTTCTCGTAGTCAGTGTCCAGAATCACGTAGGGAGCCATCCAAGCTGGAAGAGGGAAGATGTACCGTTAATCATATATATTTCCTTGTATGGATAACTTATGCATATTTATTTCTTGAATACTTACATACAAAAACATTATTGTGAATACATACATGCTTCGTAGTCCACGGAGAGGTGAGGTTCTCCAAAAGGATTCGGCAGAACCTGACCATTACGTGTAATTGCGTTTCCATTAGCATCCGTACCAGTAGATCTGACGTTGAACTTGCTTCCATCTGTGGATAGATTTTTACCTATATATTATGTTCATGCGCGATGACATTTTCTAAGAGAAGTCTGCATCCGATAAGAAAAATCTTAAACGAAAATAAATGAAATAAAATAAAAACTTACCATAGGTATATTCGTTCCGGACACACTTCTTGATCAGTTGGTATGGGTTGTTTGTGAGTGCAATTTCGTACCATGTGCCAGTATACTGTAATTTAAGTAATTTGGACTATAGGAATCGTTGTATCTTGAATGTAAAAATACATTTATATATTTGTATTTGTGTATATTATGTATAGAAATATACGGAAATATAATATATGTATGTGGAATTATATGTACATATAAACACAGACTTATACATACATAAATATATATTCATATATATATATATATATATATATATGTTTATGTATAAGCACAAACTGCCTTACATCATTTGTACGTGTAGATTAACTTGCCTTTTGATGGTTAGGCCTCTGTTGTTCGTAGAGAACTCTCTCGTCTACCGAAGGACATTTTCCCGGCACGACAAAGTCAGGGATCTTGTCGGCAGCGACCACTGCAACGAGAGCGAGACACAGCAGCGAAGTCTTCATGATGATCCCCGGGGTCTGAGTGCCGTAAGTTTCTGAAACGTCTTTATATATAGGGTTATCCCGTATGTGAAAGTCACGTTCCAAAATGTTATTCATGTCGATCATATAGAAAGTAAGATTAGTTGTAAGCTCCTATATCTTAAACACCGCTGTATATTAAAAAACAAAAAACAATTTAAAAAAAAAAAAAAACGATGATATTCGTGAAATTCGATACTTCGCCTCTTCCCCTGCTACACGTGTGACATAATATATAAGGAGCAGGACTCACCATAAAGAGTCACACACAAGGTACCATGTTGAAGGTACTCGTAGCTGCTGCCCTCGTGGCTCTTGTCGCAGCCGACGGCATCCCAGATTTCGTAGCTCCTGGAAACTGTGCCAAAGTGGCAAATCAAGACAACTTCGACCTACGAAGAGTAAGTTGCTTTACAATGTAATGCTTCTTAAAGGTACCTTTACTTGCAAATTGATCACTTCACGATTATGGCAAGTGTCTCAGTAACATTTTATTCCCCTTAGTATGCTGGTCGCTGGTATCAGGTCCAGATCATCGACAACGCCTACCAGCCATACACTCGCTGCATCCACTCCAACTACGACTACTCTGACTCTGACTACGGCTTTAAGGTAACCACAGCTGGATTCAGCCCTAACAACGAGTACCTGAGACTGCAGGGCAAGATCTACCCCACAAAGGACTTCCCAGCTGCCCACATGCTCATTGATTTCCCTTCTGGTACGTGGAAAAAAAGCTGTACCTTCTTGAATCTAGTAGAATCTACAAATCGATATTAACTATACATTTTCCCTTTTCCCCGATTAGCTTTCGCCGCTCCCTATGAAGTGATCGAGACTGACTACGAGAACTATTCCTGCGTGTATTCCTGCATTGACACAGACAAGTACAAGTCGGAGTTCGGCTTCGTGTTCTCCCGTACTCCACAGAATTCTGGTCTAGCGATTGACAGGTGTGCCTCTGTATTCCGCAGGAACGGCGTCGACTTCTCATCTTTCAATGTAGTTCCTCATACAGCCGAATGTGTTTACAGGGCATAGACATATACCAAAGATTTGCCCAAGAATAAGAGACAAATGTGACTTAGAGTTTGTTTGTTTTTCCTCCAAAAGGATAGGAACTTTGCCATACCATATACTATATATGCACATTAAAAGAATCGCGTGGGATCGTACTGACATTGAAATATATAATATATACATATGGCCTTATATGTGTGTGTATACATATGCATTTATATGTATATATAAAATATAGATAAATATATACATATGGCTATACATCTCCAATTAGACTTATATACACACAGATACACACATACACATAGACACAAGCTAAACATATAAACCTATCTGTGTATATATACATTTATATAATAGATATATTGATATATGATTCTATATATAGAAATCTATATACTAACTATATACACGCACACATATATGTATGTTGTTCATATGCGCTGAGTGACACTGGACTTCCCTTGGTGAGCAGCCATTCTAGAAAGGTTCATTTATGCTAATAGGTCTTATTAGTAGCTTCTTGACTTCATTAACCCGGCCCAACCGAGAAGTTTCGGATGTTCTTTTAGGAATATAATGTGCATCGGGAATGGCTTTTAGATGAATGAATGTAAGATAGTATGGTGTCCGAAGATCTGCTCATTTACAGAACTTTTAAAGAGATCCTCTGCAACGCCAGTCAAACCACCACTAAAGATATAACAATAACAAAATAAATAAATAAGTAAATAAACATATTCATAGAGATATATATGTGTGAGTGTGTCACGAACTGTTCAATACTGCACAAACAATTAAATTAATAATTATTAATGGATACTTACAGACACAATAAACATTATATCTCAAGGATAAACTTTAATCCTACAAATACTATTTTCGTTGTCTTATATCATATTCTCAATATATATTACGTGAAGCAATTAGTCATAATTTCTTCAAAACGCTAACAGTTTGTCTTCATAGGTTTCCCAGGTGTGAGATAACTATATAGAAGCTGGAAGTGGATCTCTAGCAGAGAGAGAAAGAGAGAGAGAAAAAAAAAAAAAAACAAAAAAAAAAAAAAAAAGGGGGAACCCCCCCCAATTAAAAAAACGGGCCAAAAAGGCCAAAAACCCCTTTAAAGGTTGAGGGTCTTTTTTACCCCCTGCGTAAAAGTGAAATCAAATAAACAACTTCGATACAAGGAATTTTTAAGGGAAATTTTAATTGGGTTTTTATTGAAAAGGACCTTTGTTATAAGTTCTGGGCTTTTTCCCCTTTTTGGGGTGGGATACCAGCAAAAAGTACCGTACCCCGTCCCAAACCCAACACAATCACCCCCATTTGGTCCAAGGGATTCCCCCTAAAAATTAAAACCAGGGAAGTTTTTTAACAAAGGGAAATTTCCCAGCCCCACCTTTAACCCTTTTAGTTTATTTTAATTTAAAACCCCAAACAAAACAAACACCCTTTTTTTATTTTCCCCCCCTATAAATAATATAAAAATAGGTGATTTTTTACCAGAAAAAAAGTGGAGGGTTGTGTTTTAAAATTTGGCAAATTGCACCTTTACCCCAAATGAATTTTAAGGCCTTCAGGTTTTTAAGGGAAACTTCCAAATTTTTTAAAATTGAAAAGAGGCAATCTTTTCCCAAAGGTTCCACATCTTTAATTTATAAAAAAAAAAAAAGTTATTGTGAAAAAATATTGGTCCCCTGTGTTAAATTTTTTAAAAGGGGCGGAAAAAAGGGGTCAACACCAATTTTAAGGAAGGCGGGGCTTTTCCACCAATAACGGCCCGGGAAATTAAGGGGAAAAAGCCCTTGCCCGAAGGAAGGAAATTTTTAACCAAAATTAAAATTTTTTCCCCAAATTTTTGTTATGGAAATTTAAAACTTTTACCCCTTTTCGGGCCCTTTACGGTAACTGAAATAAAAATGTGAATACTTACAATCCTTCCCGGTTTAATCCACAGCTGGTTTCCCCTCCAAATATAAACTTTAAAAAAGGAAGCTGACTCTTTACCCTTTGGAAGGGGGTTTTTTTGGTTCCATTTAACTTTTTTTTAAACCCAGAAAAAAACCTTAAAAAAACGTTGAACTTGGGCCCAAATTCGGGGAAAAATTATTAATTTTTCCTTTGCATAAAATTTTGATTTTTTACCCAGTAAAATTTTTCAATATTATTTTACGGGGTTTCTATGCATTTGAAAATCCCAAAAAACAAAAAAAAAAAAAAAATTAAAGGAATATTCGTTGGGCACATTTTAAATAAAGGTTGGTAATTTTTTTGTGAAACAATCTCGTCCCAAATGAACCACGACTTTATTTCAAAAAGGAGAAATATAGAAACCCAATACACATTCAATGGTACTTATGAATATTATATATATACGTAAAGAATACATATACATGCTTGTATCATATTGAATGTATGTATGCGTGTATATGTACTGTTGTGCGTGCACATATTCATGAAATATACTCATACATTTACACATACACACATATATTATATATGTGCGTGCGTGTGTATGTGTACATATCTATATATACATATATGAATATATACGTGTTGCATATATACTGCTGTGAGTTCATAGTTCACGTAAGCAGCCAAGCGTGTTGCTGTTACCACGCTATCCTAAGTCGAATAATGCTGAAATAGCATATTTGTAGTTTCATGATTAAAATTATCCCATATCATCCACCAAGATGTGCACGTCATATACCAAGATACCCTAGAGCAAGCAAGCAATCGGCAATTCGGTTGTTTTTCCTACTGCATATAAACTGGGAAAGAGCTTTTATCTGTTATTGTGTGTTCTTTTTCCCTCAGACAACTGATTTAAGCAAACCTAGATTGAATCAGGGTTGACAGTGTCCTTCGTCAGTATTGGAGAATTTAACATGATTAAAGAAAGAATATAAGTAGCACAATCTTTACTTCATGACAAATATCCATATAAAGGATCGGTACCTTGGTGATTTTCTACCAAGACCTATAGTTAGAGTTGTAGGAGCAGGATCCACCCTGAGCTGTCTTTGTGAAGCGAGAGGGGTCAACACCGATGTTCATGAACGCGGCTTCACAACGCCTATAATATCTATCAGCGAGACTTGGTGAGCGGGAGAAGATGAAGGCGAAGTCGGTGTAATAGCCGAAGTTGTGGCCGGCGCAGCTATAGATGCACGAGAAGTTCTCGTAGTCAGTGTCCAGAATCACGTAGGGAGCCATCCAGGCTGGAGACAGGGAAAATGTACTGTTAATCATAGATATTTCCTTGTACAAATAACATATACATTTTTATTTATATCTACTCACGTTAAAAAAATACAACATTATTATGAATACTTACAAGCTTCGTAGTCCACGGAAAGATGAGGTTCTCCGAAAGGATTCGGCAGAACCTGACCATTACGTGTAATTGCGTTTCCATTAGCATCAGTACCAGTGGTCCTGACGTTAAACTTACTTCCATCTGTGGATATATATTTACTTATATATTATGTTTATTCGGAGAAGTCTATGACAGGTAAGAAAATCTCAAACAAACGAAAACAAATTAAAACAAACAACTTACCATAGGTATATTCGTTGCGGACACACTTCTTGATCAGTTGGTAATTGTTTGTGAAAGCAATCTCGTACCATGTACCAGCGTACTGTTATTTCAGAAATGAGAAATATAGAAACCTGCAATACACATTCATATGTGTACATATGAATATTATATATATACGTATAGAATACATATACATGCTTGTATCATATTGAATGTATGTATGCGTGTATATGTACTGTTGTGCGTGCACATATTCATGAAATATACTCATACATTTACACATACACACATATATTATATATGTGCGTGCGTGTGTATGTGTACATATCTATATATACATATATGAATATATACGTGTTGCATATATACTGCTGTGAGTTCATAGTTCACGTAAGCAGCCAAGCGTGTTGCTGTTACCACGCTATCCTAAGTCGAATAATGCTGAAATAGCATATTTGTAGTTTCATGATTAAAATTATCCCATATCATCCACCAAGATGTGCACGTCATATACCAAGATACCCTAGAGCAAGCAAGCAATCGGCAATTCGGTTGTTTTTCCTACTGCATATAAACTGGGAAAGAGCTTTTATCTGTTATTGTGTGTTCTTTTTCCCTCAGACAACTGATTTAAGCAAACCTAGATTGAATCAGGGTTGACAGTGTCCTTCGTCAGTATTGGAGAATTTAACATGATTAAGAAAGAATATGAGTAGTACAATCTTTATTTCGTGACAAGTATCCATATAAAGGAACTATACCTTGATGATTTTCTACCAAGACCTAAAGTTAGTGTTGTATGAGCAGGATCCACCCTGAGCTGTCTTTGTGAAGCGAGAGGGGTCAACACCGATGTTCATGAAGGCGGCTTCACAACGCCTGTAATATCTATCAGCGAGACTTGGTGAGCGGGAGAAGATGAAGGCGAAGTCGGTGTAATAACCGAAGTTGTGGCCGGCGCAGCTATAGATGCACGAGAAGTTCTCGTAGTCGGTGTCCAGAATCACGTAGGGAGCCATCCAGGCTGGAAGCAGGGAAAATATACCGTTAATCATATCACATATTTCCTTGTATGAATAACTTATTTCATGTCTACTTATGTACAGAACATTATTGTGAAATACTTACATGTCTCGTAGTCCACGGAAAGATGAGGTTCTCCGAAAGGATTCGGCAGAACCTGACCATTACGTGTAATTGCGTTTCCGTTAGCATCAGTACCAGTGCTTCTGACGCTGAATTTGCTTCCATCTGTGGACATAATTTTACTTATATATTATGCTTATACGCGATGAAATCATCTAAGAGAAGTCAGTAACAGGTAAGA
>NC_061831.1:8324937-8347437 GCF_019202785.1 Penaeus chinensis
TGGTATGGATACAAAATATTTTCCTGTGTACATTAAAGCTATACCTTCCTAAATATAGTAAAATCTGCAGATAGATAATGACCAACTATATATCTTCTTTTTTCCCCCAACAGCTTTCGCCGCTCCCTATGAAGTGATCGAGACTGACTACGATAGCTATTCGTGCGTGTATTCCTGCATTGACACAGACAAGTACAAGTCCGAGTTCGGCTTCGTGTTCTCCCGTACTCCACAGAATGCCGGTTCAGCGATTGACAGGTGTGCCTCCGTCTTCCGCAGGAACGGCGTCGACTTCTCGTCTTTCAATGTAGTTCCTCATTCATCCGAATGTGCTTACAGGGCATAGACATATACCGATGATTTCCACAATAATAAGATACAAATGTGACTCAGAGCATTTATTTTCCCCAGGCGAATAAAAATATACATGTGTATACATGTGTATATACAGAGTAAATATAGATATGTATACATAAGGATATATATCTACAATTATACATGTATACATACATAGATACACACTACACATAAACTTATAAACAGACATGTATGTCTATATATGTTGTACTATATAACTGTGTATATTTTTATATGTTTACACATATAAAAATATGAATATTTTCACATACACGCACACACATATGTGTGTGCTGTATATTTGCTGCTGAGGAATATTGGACTTGTCTTGGTGAGCAGTCAGGTGTGTTGTTATCATCAGCCCATTCTAGATAAGTTCAATCATGCTAATAGGGCTTATTAGTAGCTTCATGACTTCATTAACATGTTAAATCCATGAATGTAAATGCAAGTTTGGTTACATAGGCAACGTGTACGTGTTTGCGAGTGAACACATTTATGGGTGTGCGTGTACGTCGTGCTATAAGTGAACAGAGTAAACTATAGGCCCATGACTTCCTAATCATAAAACTGCTCTTTTACCGTTCTATACACTATAATTCTATAATTCTATAGTTCCCGCTTCTTAGTTGACTTTCATGAACAGCCATAGTACTGGAAATATTGCTAGACATATATATCTGGCTTTTAAAAGAAATGTCTAGGGTCGGTAGATGTAGCCTCAGCTTTCTTAGAGGCCTACTTATTACAGGATTTGTTTAAGCTTTATGATTATCGGTACTATATATACCTATTTTCGTATTACTTTTCGCTTCAAAATGTCACGGCATGTACTTTCTTTCCTTTTTACGTTCGTATAGACATAGACAGATTTACAGAAGGAAAAACAGACAGATAGATAGATTTAGCGACAAATAGGTAGACCGATAACACATAACGCACGCACGGACACGCAGAAATAAAACCATAAAATCCGAAGCATGCCTAAATGTTTCACTACGAAAGTGATTAGACTTCGAGATTTGTGAAGAAGTTTTCTTTCTGTTTCTTTCCCTTTCTCTCTTTCCCTTACCCTTTCTTTCCCTCTCTCTTTTTCTTTTTCATGATATGTCGAACCCATCAAGAGATCCAACTGTCACGGTTTTATTTCGTTTCTATAATGGCAGAGTTTTATATATAAGTGTGCGTGCGTGTGTGTGTAGATATATAGACGTAGTCATACGTAGACACACTTACTTGTGTGTGTGTGTGTGGTGTGTGTGTGTGTGTGTGTGTAGTAGTAGTAGTATTAGTAGATGCTATTACTCTTTCAGATGCTTCAGGTACGTTTCAATATCGGAGATGTTATAGAAAGCTGTGGTCTCTAGTTCAAGGACACACAAAAAAACATGTCTTAATACATACATACACACATATATGCATACATATACATTCATATAACACCAAATTAAAAGCATGTATATTTTACAAATACAGATATATAAAAAGGTGAAAAGCAAAATTCAAAAGCGAAACTGGAAATATTTATTGCAAGTATCAAAACATTCCGACATAAAACCATATAAAATTATGAAAATTAATATTAAGTTCCATAGATTATACAAATTACAAAATAATACAAAATAGAGGAACCACCTGTTAGTAAGAGGGATATAAGATTAAGATCAGGTTTCATATTATTTTTGTTTGTAGCCACATGAACAAAATATACACGGCTAGACAGATAGGGTACTGTATTTCAAGTGGTAAGTGGTAATCTTTGTCGAATAAAACTCCCACACCCCCACACATACATATATCAGATTATATATAAATGTGAGTGTAGACACGTTTATATATGTATATAATTATTTATATACATGCATATATAAATACATACATACATAAACATGCATATATGCTGCTGAAAATCTTGGGACTTGACGTGGTAAGTAGCCAAGCATGTTGCTACTATCACACTATTCTGGGTATGTCAAATCATGGCTAAAATAGCTTATTTGTATCTTCATGAATGAAATTATCCCATCCCCCATTGCGGGAAGGGGACAAGTAAGCAGTCAGCAGTTTTTCTCCTGAACGTGAACTACGCAAGCTCTATTGCTTCGTCCCATTTTCTATCTCAGACTTCAACATGATTTACATAAATCCAGATTTAATCAGGGCTAACAATGCCCATCACTATTCGGGAATTTGACTTGAATAAGACAGAATACGAGTAGTTCAATCTTTATTTTATGACAAGCATCCATATCAAGGCTCTATACCTTAATCATTTTCTACCAAGAGCTATAGTTAGTGTTGGAGCAGGATCCACCCTGAGCTGTCTTTGTGAAGCGAGAGGGGTCAACACCGATGTTCATGAAGGCGGCTTCACAACGCCTGTAATATCTATCAGCGAGACTTGGTGAGCGGGAGAAGATGAAGGCGAAGTCGGTGTAATAGCCGAAGTTGTGGCCGGCGCAGCTATAGATACACGAGAAGTTCTCGTAGTCAGTGTCCAGAATCACATAGGGAGCCATCCACGCTGGAAACAGGGAAAATGTACCGTTTATCATATAATATATTCCTCTTGTATGAATAACTTATTTCATGTCTACTTACGTACAGAACATTATTGTGAATGCTTACATGCTTCATAGTCCACGGAAAGATGAGGTTCTCCGAAAGGATTCGGAAGAACTTGACCATTACGTGTAATTGCGTTTCCATAAGCATCAGTACCAGTGGTCCTGACGTTGAACTTGCTTCCATCTGTGGATATATTTTTACTTACATATTATGCCCTCTATGCGATCATTTTTTCTATGAGAAGTCTATAAACTGCATTAAGGAAAAAAAATCTTACACAAACGAAAATCAACTAAAAACTTACCATAGGTATATTCATTGCGGACACACTTCTTGATCAGTTGGTATGGGTTGTTTGTGAGTGCAATTTCGTACCATGTGCCAGCATACTGTAATTTAGCAAATCTGGACTATAGGAATTGTTGTAAATTTAATATGAATATACATTTTGCTTCATATCTATCAACCAATTATATATATATATGTATATATATTACACATACAAATATGTGTACATATACATATAAGTGGATTTATATGTAGGCCCACATACATATACACACATACATATGTATATATGCATGTGTAACTACTAACTTTCTTACATAATTTTTACTTGTAAATTAACTTGCCTTCTGATGGTTAGGCCTCTGTTGATTGTAGAGCATTCTCTCGTCTACCGCAGGGCATTTTCCTGGCACGACAAAGTCAGGGATCTTGTCGGCAGCGACCACTGCAACGAGAGCGAGACACAGCAACGAAGTCTTCATGATGATCCTGCGGTCTGAGTGGCGTGAGAGCTTATCAGGAGTCTTTATATAGAGGGTGTATCCCGCAGAGGAATGTCACGTTCCAAAATGTTATTCACGTCGATGAAATATTTAAGATTAGTTGTAGGTTAAATTATCTTAATAAACATAGCTATATATATATATATATATATATATATAATATATATAATATATATAATATAAAAGAAAAGAAAAGAAATAAATAAAAATCAAACGATGACTCCGCCCCCTTCGCTGCTTTACGCATGACATGAGATATAAGGAGCCGGACTCACCATAAGGAGTCACACACGTCACCATGTTGAAGGCACTGGTAGCTGCTGCCCTCGTGGCTCTTGTCGCAGCCGACGGCATCCCAGATTTCGTAGCCCCTGGAAACTGTGCCAAAGTGGCAAATCAAGACAACTTCGACCTTCGCAGAGTAAGTTGCTTTGCAATGTAGCGCTTGATAATAGTACCCTCATTTGCAAATTGATCCCTACACGATTGTGGGAAGTGTCTCAGTAATTTGATCCCCAACAGTATGCTGGTCGCTGGTATCAGATCCAGATCATCGACAACCCCTACCAACCATACACTCGCTGCATCCACTCCAACTACGACTACTCTGACTCTGACTACGGCTTTAAGGTGACCACAGCTGGATTCAGCCCCAACAACGAGTACCTGAGACTGCAGGGCAAGATCCACCCCACAAAGGATTTTCCAGCTGCCCACATGCTCATTGATTTCCCTACTGGTACGTCTACTTTCTTGTGTACAGTAAAGCTATACCTTCTTGAATATAGTAGAATCTACAGATATATACTAACGATATATTTTTCATTTTTTCCCCAATAGCTTTCGCCGCTCCCTATGAAGTGATTGAGACTGACTACGAGAACTATTCCTGCGTGTATTCCTGCATTGACACAGACAAGTACAAATCCGAGTTCGGCTTCGTGTTCTCCCGTACTCCACAGAATTCTGGTCTAGCGATCGACAGGTGTGCCTCCGTATTCCGCAGAAATGGCGTCGACTTCTCGTCTTTCAATGTAGTTCCTCATACAGCCGAATGTATTTACAGGGCATAGACATATAAACAAAAAAAAATGCACAATAATAAGATACAAATGTGACTTAGAGCATTTAATTTTCCCAAAAAGGATAGAAACTTTGCCATACCATATATGCACATTAAAATAATTGTGTGGATCGTATTGATACTGATATATATATATATATATATATATATATATAAACATATGCTTATATACATGTGTATATATGCTTTATATGTATATAGACAGAATATAGATAAATATATACAAATATAAATATATATGAATATAAATATAAATATATATGTATGTATGTATGTTTCTCTACATAAAAAATACATATACTCACATGCACACACATATATGTGTGTGTATGTTGTATATATGCTACTGAGGAACAATGGACCTGACTTGGTGGGCAGCTAAATTTGTTGCTATCATCAGCCCATTATAGATAATAATGGACTTATGATTCTATCATGCTAATAGGGCTTATTAGTAGCTTCATAACTTCATTAACTCACTTACCCACCGATTTTTTTCGGAAACCATTTATATGATCATAATCCACCACCACAAAAAAATATAATAAGATATAATAAAGAAAATAAAAAAAAAATTATATAGATATATGAATGTGTGTGTGATGAACTGATCAATACTATACAAACAAACAAACGAATAAGAAATTATATACTCATTAAAAAGACTATAAATTTTAAATATCGAGAATTTTCTTTTCTTCCTGCTGATACTTTTATCGTCCCTTTAACATCATACTCTCGAGGTAAATTACGTAGAACAAATAGACACTAATTCCTTTAAACGCTAACACTTTGTTTGTATATTTTCCAAGTGTGAGATAATAGTGTGGAAAGTGGATGTCTCTAGAATAAAGGAGCAGAAAACCGAGAAATTTTATGTATACGAGGGTCTCTGACTACTGCTGTAAAGTTATAGTAATAAAAAAAAAACATGCAGGTCTAAATGGAATTCTCGCAGCGTGAATGAGTAAGGCAAGTAGTTCTAGGTGCGTTTGCGTTTGTCCTTAGCTCGTATACAGGATACAACACACTACACATAGCCACATACACACATAAACAGTACATACACACACACACATACACACACACACACACACACACACACACACACACACACACACACACACACACACACATATATATATATATATATATATATATATATATATATATACATAAAAGCATCAAACATCCATGTACAAATCTAGTCTTAACGAACTGAAAGTGCCTATAAAATATAAGATGTTTGGTATCTTAACTTCATATTCCGGCCCCATCTATATCTTAGCTAGATTTACACACATTAACGTATACACACTATATATATATATATATATATATATATATATATATATATATATATATATACATATATATATACATATATATATATACAGAGAGAGGATGGGGGAGAGATAGAAGGAGAGAGATGTATACAGTTATTACTGTATACATATCAGATCTACATTCAAGTAAAAAGGAAACGAATCTCGATGTCTACTTATATATAAAATTTCCTTCGTTGTCCACGGAAAGATAAGGTTCTCAGAAAGGATTCGACAGAAACTGACCCTTACATGCAATTTCCTTTCCTTTACGTTGAACTTGGTTCCACTGTGGATACATTTTCATGTACATATTTGATTTCTGCATGGGAAAAAACATAGGTATTCATCGGTTACATAGTATTTCTGAAAAGTATATTCATAGCGGACACACTGTAGAGGTTGTTTGTTAGAGCAATTTCTTACCATGTTCCAACATGAAGAGAATGTATGTTTCATCTATAAATGTAAATGCAAGTGTACGTGTACGTGTGAAGACAAACACATATACGTGTGGGCGTCTGTGTGTGTGTGTGTGTGTGTATGTGTGTGTGTGTGTGTGTGTGTGTGTGTGTCCTGCTAGAAGTGAACTAACCAAACTACGGGCCCATGACTTCCTAATAAAAAGAAATACTCTTCCACTGTTCTGACATGGCTAGCCTATACACCTTATGAATTCTTAGTTGACATTCATGAACAGCCATAGTGCTGGCAATATTGTCAGATATATCTTGCATTTAAAAGAAATGTTCATGGTTGACAGGTGCAGCATCAGTTTTCGTGGAAGCCTACTTATCATAGGATATATTTTTCGGCGTTATCACTATCATTACTATGTGTATATATATACTTATTTTCATATTGTTTTTTACTTTATAGTGCCACTGCATGTACTTGATTATTTTTTTTACGTTGTTTATATATACATAGGTAATTAGATATACCGAAGGATAAACAGGCAGATAGATTGATGGGGTGACAGTCAGGACAAGATATATCACACACACGAGCACACAAAAGAAATAAAACAATAAATTATGTACACCCCCCCCCCCCCCTTCCTCCTCAAGCGTGTTTCTTTACAAAAGTGATTAGATGCTTGCTCTCTTTTTCCCTTTCTCTCTTTCTCTCACTCTCTCTTCCCCTTTCATTTTTTTTCTGTGTACATATAATTTGAAAGATTGATGTGTCGATCTCAAGAGTTCTAAGTGCCACGGTATCATTCTGTTTCTATTATGGCAGTGTTTTATATGTGTGTGTGAGCGTGTATAGAGATATAAACGAAGGCATTCGTAGACACATACATTGTGTGTGTGGTAGACTGTTAATCTTTCAGATGCTTTAAATGCGTTTCAATATCGAATATATTAAAGAAAGCTGTGGTCTCTTGTTAGAAGAGAGAAACGCAAGATTTTTCCTCTTGAAAGTGACCTAAGAAAAATCTGCTATTTTATCTATAGCGTCTTCCCTTTTCTACCTCAGGTAGACTTCAAAAGGCTTTACACAAATCCAGATTTAATCAGGGATGATAATACCCTTCATCACTACTGGGGAATTTGGCTTGAGTAAATAGAGAATAGGAGTAGCACAATCTTTATTTCGTGACAAGTATCCTTGTAAAGTATCTATTCCTTGGTAATTTTCTACCAAGAGCTATAGTTAGTGTTGGAGCAGGATCCACCCTGAGCTGTCTTTGTGAAGCGAGAGGGGTCAACACCGATGTTCATGAAGGCGGCTTCACAACGCCTGTAATATCTATCAGCGAGACTTGGTGAGCGGGAGAAGATGAAGGCGAAGTCGGTGTAATAGCCGAAGTTGTGGCCGGCGCAGCTATAGATGCACGAGAAGTTCTCGTAGTCAGTGTCCAGAATCACGTAGGGAGCCATCCAGGCTGGAGACAGGGAAAACGTACGGTTAATCATATATATTTCCTTGTATCAATAACTTACATATTCCATGTATAATTACGTACAGATTATTATTGTGAATACTTACATGCCTCGTAGTCCACGGAAAGATGAGGTTCTCCGAAAGGATTCGGCAGAACCTGACCATTACGTGTAATTGCGTTTCCATTAGCATCAGTACCAGTGGTCCTGACGTTGAACTTGCTTCCATCTGTGGATATATTTTTACTTATATATTATGTTTATGCATGTTGGCATTTCCTGAGAGAAGTTTATAACCGGCAGGATAAATTTTAAACGAAAATAAATAAAAACTTACCATAGCTATATTCGTTGCGTACACAACTTTTGATCAGTTGGTATGGGTTGTTTGTGAGTGCAATTTCGTACCATGTGCCAGCATACTGTAATTTAGGAAGTTTGGACCATTTACAAATTGAATATGGATATATATTTCGCTTCATATCTATTAATCAATTTATTTATGTGTGCATATTTATATGCATACAAATGTGTAAATATAATATATATAAGTAGGATTATAATTAGGCCCACACAAATACATGCATACATATATATGTATATATAGATGTGTAATCACAAAATACCTTCCATAATTTTTACGTGTAAATTAACTTGCCTTCTGATGGTTAGGCCTCTGCTGATTGTAGAGCATTCTCTCGTCTACTGCAGGGCATTTTCCTGGCACGACAAAGTCAGGGATCTTGTCGGCAGCGACCACTGCAACGAGAGCGAGACACAGCAACGAAGTCTTCATGATGATCCTGCGGTCTGAGTGGCGTGAGAGCTTGTCAGGACTCTTTATATAGAGGGTGTATCCCGCAAAAGAAAATCACGTTCCAAAATTATATTCCTGTCGATGATATAGAAAATAAGACCTTAAAAGCTATATGTCTGAGAGAGAGAGCGGAAAAAAAAAAAAACGAATTCAGACGATGATATTCTAGAAATTCGATGCTCCGCCTCCTCGTTGCTTTACGTGTGTCACGAGATATAAGGAGCCGAACTCACCATCAGGAGTCACACACGACAAGGCACCATGTTGAAGGTACTCGTAGCTGCTGCCCTCGTGGCTCTTGTCGCAGCCGACGGCATTCCAGATTTCGTAGCTCCTGGAAATTGTGCCAGAGTGGCAAATCAAGAAAACTTCGACCTTCGTAGAGTAAGTTTTCTAACAATGTAATGCCTATTCATGGTAACTTCACTTACAAATTGATCACTACACGTTTGTGGTAGTAAGTGTCTCAGTAACATTTGTTCTCCAACAGTATGCTGGTCGCTGGTATCAGGTAAAGATCATCGACATCCCCTACCAACCATACACTCGCTGCATCCACTCCAACTACGACTACACTGACAATGGCTTTAGGGTGACCACAGCTGGATTAACCCCCAACAACGAGTACCGCAGACTTCAGGGCAAGATCTACCCAACAACGGATTTCCCAAAAGCCCACATGCTCATTGATTTCCCTTCTGGTATGTATACAAAATTCTTTCGTATGTACATCAAAGCTATACCTTCTTAAATATAATATAGTAATAATAGATAGATAATGACCAACTCTATATTTTCCCTTTTCCCCCAACAGCTTTCGCCGCTCCCTATGAAGTGATCGAGACTGACTACGATAGCTATTCGTGCGTGTATTCCTGCATTGACACAGACAAGTACAAGTCCGAGTTCGGCTTCGTGTTCTCCCGTACTCCACAGAATGCCGGTTCAGCGATTGACAGGTGTGCCTCCGTCTTCCGCAGGAACGGCGTCGACTTCTCGTCTTTCAATGTAGTTCCTCATTCATCCGAATGTGCTTACAGGGCATAGACATATACCGATGATTTCCACAATAATAAGATACAAATGTGACTCGGAGCATTTATTTTCCCCAGGCCAATAGAAATATACATGTGTACACATGTGTATATACAGAGTAAATATAGATATGTATACATAAGGATATATATCTACAATTATACATGTATACATACATAGATACACACTACACATAACTTATAAACAGACATGTATGTATATATATGTTGTACTATATAACTGTGTATATTTTTATATGTTTACACATATAAAAATATGAATATTTTCACATACACGCACACACACATGTGTGTGCTGTATATTTGCTGCTGAGGAATATTGGACTTGTCTTGGTGAGCAGTCAGGTGTGTTGCTATCATCAGCCCATTCTAGGTAAGTTCAATCATGCTAATAGGGCTTATTAGTAGCTTCATGACTTCATTAACTCACCGAAAATTTTCGGATGTATGTTAAATCCATGAATGTAAATGCAAGTTTGGTTACATAGGCAACGTGTACGTGTTTGCGAGTGAACACATTTATGGGTGTGCGTGTACGTCGGGCGATAAGTGAACAGAGCAAACTATGGGCCCATGACTTCCTAATCATAAAACTGCTCTTTCACCGTTTTATACACTATAATTCTATAATTCTATAGTTCCCGTTTCCTAGTTGACTTTCATGAACAGCCATAGTACTGGAAATATTGCTAGACATATATATCTGGCTTTTAAAAGAAATGTTTAGGGTCGGCAGATGTAGCCTCAGCTTTCTTAGAGGCCTACTTATTACATAATTTGTTTAAGCTTTATGATTATCGTTACTATATATACTTATTTTCATATTACTTTTCGCTTCAAAATGTCACGGCATGTACTTTCTTTCCTTTTTACGTTCGTATAGACATAGACAGATTTACAGAAGGAAAAACAGACAGATAGATAGATTTAGCGACAAATAGGTAGACCGATAACACATAACGCACGCACGGACACGCAGAAATAAAACCATAAAATCCGAAGCATGCCTAAATGTTTCACTACGAAAGTGATTAGACTTCGAGATTTGTGAAGCAGTATTCTTTCTGTTTCTTTCCCTTTCTCTCTTTCCCTTTCCCTTTCTTTCCCTCTCTCTTTTCTCTTTCATGATATGTCGAACCCATCAAGAGATCCAACTATCACGGTTTTATTCTGTTTCTATAATGGCAGTGTTTTATATATAAGTGTGCGTGTGTTAATAGATATATAGACGTAGACATACGTAGACACACTTACTTGTGTGTGTGTGTGTGTGTGTGTGTGTGTGTGTGTAGTAGTAGTAGTAGATGCTATTACTCTTTCAGATGCTTCAGGTACGTTTCAATATCGGAGATGTTATAGAAAGCTGTGGTCTCTAGTTCAATGAAACACAAAAACATGTCTTAATACATACATACACACATATATGCATACATATACATTCATATAACACCAAATTAAAAGCATGTATATTTTACAAATACAGATATATAAAAAGGTGAAAAGCAAAATTCAAAAGCGAAACTAGAAATATTTATTGCAAGTATCAAAACATTCCGACATGAAACCATATAAAATTATGAAAATTAATATTAAGTTCCATAGATTATACAAATTACAAAATAATACAAAATAGAGGAACCACCTGTTAGTAAGAGGGATATAAGATTAATATCAGGTTTCATATTATTTTTGTTTGTAGCCACATGAACAAAATATACACGGCTAGACAGATAGGGTACTGTATTTCAAGTGGTAAGTGTTAATCTTTGTCGAATAAAACTCCCACACCCCCATATATCAGATTATATATAAATGTGAGTGTAGACATGTTTATATATGTATATAATTATTTATATACATACATATATAAATACATACATACATAGACATGCATATATGCTGCTGAAAATCTTGGGACTTGACGTGGTAAGTAGCCAAGCATGTTGCTACTATCACACTATTCTGGGTATGTCAAATCATGGCTAAAATAGCTTATTTGTATCTTCATGAATGAAATTATCCCATCCCCCATTGCGGGAAGGGGACAAGTAAACAGTCCGCAGTTTTTCTCCTGTACGTGAACTACGCAAGCTCTATTGCTTCGTCCCATTTTCTATCTCAGACTTCAACATGATTTACATAAATCCAGATTTAATCAGGGCTAACAATGCCCATCACTATTCGGGAATTTGACTTGAATAAGACAGAATACGAGTAGTTCAATCTTTATTTTATGACAAGCATCCATATCAAGGCTCTATACCTTAATCATTCTCTACCAAGAGCTATAGTTAGTGTTGGAGCAGGATCCACCCTGAGCTGTCTTTGTGAAGCGAGAGGGGTCAACACCGATGTTCATGAAGGCGGCTTCACAACGCCTGTAATATCTATCAGCGAGACTTGGTGAGCGGGAGAAGATGAAGGCGAAGTCGGTGTAATAGCCGAAGTTGTGGCCGGCGCAGCTATAGATGCACGAGAAGTTCTCGTAGTCAGTGTCCAGAATCACATAGGGAGCCATCCACGCTGGAAACAGGGAAAATGTACCGTTTATCATATAATATATTCCTCTTGTATGAATAACTTATTTCATGTCTACTTACGTACAGAACATTATTGTGAATGCTTACATGCTTCATAGTCCACGGAAAGATGAGGTTCTCCGAAAGGATTCGGAAGAACTTGACCATTACGTGTAATTGCGTTTCCATAAGCATCAGTACCAGTGGTCCTGACGTTGAACTTGCTTCCATCTGTGGATATATTTTTACTTACATATTATGCCCTCTATGCGATCATTTTTTCTATGAGAAGTCTATAAACTGCATTAAGGAAAAAAAATCTTACACAAACGAAAATCAACTAAAAACTTACCATAGGTATATTCATTGCGGACACACTTCTTGATCAGTTGGTATGGGTTGTTTGTGAGTGCAATTTCGTACCATGTGCCAGCATACTGTAATTTAGCAAATCTGGACTATAGGAATTGTTGTAAATTTAATATGAATATACATTTTGCTTCATATCTATCAACCAATTATATATATATATATATATGTATATATATTACACATACAAATATGTGTACATATACATATAAGTGGATTTATATGTAGGCCCACATACATATACACACATACATATGTATATATGCATGTGTAACTACTAACTTTCTTACATAATTTTTACTTGTAAATTAACTTGCCTTCTGATGGTTAGGCCTCTGTTGATTGTAGAGCATTCTCTCGTCTACCGCAGGGCATTTTCCTGGCACGACAAAGTCAGGGATCTTGTCGGCAGCGACCACTGCAACGAGAGCGAGACACAGCAACGAAGTCTTCATGATGATCCTGCGGTCTGAGTGGCGTGAGAGCTTATCAGGAGTCTTTATATAGAGGGTGTATCCCGCAGAGGAATGTCACGTTCCAAAATGTTATTCAAGTCGATGAAATATTTAAGATTAGTTGTAGGTTAAATTATCTTAATAAACATAGCTATATATATATAATATATATAATATATATAATATATATAATATAAAAGAAAAGAAAAGAAATAAATAAAAATCAAACGATGACTCCGCCCCCTTCGCTGCTTTACGCATGACATGAGATATAAGGTGCCGGACTCACCATAAGGAGTCACACACGTCACCATGTTGAAGGCACTGGTAGCTGCTGCCCTCGTGGCTCTTGTCGCAGCCGACGGCATCCCAGATTTCGTAGCCCCTGGAAACTGTGCCAAAGTGGCAAATCAAGACAACTTCGACCTTCGCAGAGTAAGTTGCTTTGCAATGTAGCGCTTGATAATAGTACCCTCATTTGCAAATTGATCCCTACACGATTGTGGGAAGTGTCTCAGTAATTTGATCCCCAACAGTATGCTGGTCGCTGGTATCAGATCCAGATCATCGACAACCCCTACCAACCATACACTCGCTGCATCCACTCCAACTACGACTACTCTGACTCTGACTACGGCTTTAAGGTGACCACAGCTGGATTCAGCCCCAACAACGAGTACCTGAGACTGCAGGGCAAGATCCACCCCACAAAGGATTTTCCAGCTGCCCACATGCTTATTGATTTCCCTACTGGTACGTCTACTTTCTTGTGTACAGTAAAGCTATACCTTCTTGAATATAGTAGAATCTACAGATATATACTAACGATATATTTTTCATTTTTCCCCAATAGCTTTCGCCGCTCCCTATGAAGTGATTGAGACTGACTACGAGAACTATTCCTGCGTGTATTCCTGCATTGACACAGACAAGTACAAATCCGAGTTCGGCTTCGTGTTCTCCCGTACTCCACAGAATTCTGGTCTAGCGATCGACAGGTGTGCCTCCGTATTCCGCAGAAATGGCGTCGACTTCTCGTCTTTCAATGTAGTTCCTCATACAGCCGAATGTATTTACAGGGCATAGACATATAAACAAAAAAAATTGCACAATAATTAGATACAAATGTGACTTAGAGCATTTAATTTTCCCAAAAAGGATAGAAACTTTGCCATACCATATCTGCACATTAAAATAATTGTGTGGATCGTATTGATACTGATATATATATATATATATATATATATATATATAAACACATATGCTTATATACATGTGTATATATGCTTTATATGTATATAGACAGAATATAGATAAATATATACAAATATAAATATATATGAATATAAATATAAATATATGTGTATGTATGTTTCTCTACATAAAAAATACATATACTCACATGCACACACATATATGTGTGTGTATGTTGTATATATGCTACTGAGGAACAATGGACCTGACTTGGTGGGCAGCTAAATTTGTTGCTATCATCAGTCCATTATAGATAATAATGGACTAATGATTCTACCATGCTAATAGGGCTTATTAGTAGCTTCATAACTTCATTAACTCACTTACCCACCGATTTTTTTCGGAAACCATTTATATGATCATAATCCACCACCACAAAAAAAAATATAATAAGATATAATAAAGAAAATAAAAAAAAAAATCTATATAGATATATGAATATGTGTGTGATGAACTGATCAATACTATACAAACAAACAAACGAATAAGAAATTATATACTCATTAAAAAGACCATAAATTAATATCGAGAATTTTCTTTTTTTCCTGCTGATACTTTTATCGTCCCTTTAACATCATACTCTCGAGGTAAATTACGTAGAACAAATAGACACTAATTCCTTTAAACGCTAACATTTTGTTTGTATATTTCCCAAGTGTGAGATAATAGTGTGGAAAGTGGGTGTCTCTAGAATAAAGGAGCAGAAAACCGAAAAAATTTATGTATACGAGGGTCTCTGACTACTGCTGTAGAGTTATAGTAATAAAAAAAAACATGCAGGTCTAAATGGAATTCTCGCAGCGTGAATGAGTAAGGCAAGTAGTTCTAGGTGCGTTTGCGTTTGTCCTTAGCTCGTATACAGGATACAACACACTACACATAGCCACATACACACATAAACAGTACATACACACACACACATACACACACACACACACACACACACACACACACACACACCCACACACACACACACACATATATATATATATATATATATATATATATATATATATATACATAAAAGCATCAAACATCCATGTACAAATCTAGTATTAACGAACTGAAAGTGCCTATAAAATATAAGATGTTTGGTATCTTAACTTCATATTCCGGCCCCATCTATATCTTAGCTAGATTTACACACATTAACGTATACACACTATATATATATATATATATATATATATATATATATATATATATATATATACAGAGAGAGGATGGGGGAGAGATAGAAGGAGAGAGATGTATACAGTTATTACTGTATACATATCAGATCTACATTCAAGTAAAAAGGAAACGAATCTCGATGTCTACTTATATATAAAATTTCCTTCGTTGTCCACGGAAAGATAAGGTTCTCAGAAAGGATTCGACAGAAACTGACCCTTACATGTAATTTCCTTTCCTTTACGTTGAACTTGGTTCCACTGTGGATATATTTTCATGTACATATTTGATTTCTGCATGGGAAAAACAATAGGTATTCATCGGTTACATAGTATTTCTGAAAAGTATATTCATAGCGGACACACTGTAGAGGTTGTTTGTTAGAGCAATTTCTTACCATGTTCCAACATGAAGAGAATGTATGTTTCATCTATAAATGTAAATGCAAGTGTACGTGTACGTGTGAAGACAAACACATATACGTGTGGGCGTCTGTGTGTGTGTGTGTGTGTGTATGTGTGTGTGTGTGTGTGTGTGTGTGTGTGTCCTGCTAGAAGTGAACTAACCAAACTACGGGCCCATGGCTTCCTAATAAAAAGAAATACTCTTCCACTGTTCTGACATGGCTAGCCTATACACCTTATGAATTCTTAGTTGACATTCATGAACAGCCATAGTGCTGGAAATATTGTTAGATATATATCTGGCATTTAAAATAAATGTTCATGGTTGACAGGTACAGCATCAGCTTTCGTGGAGGCCTACTTATCATAGGATATTTTTTTCGGCGTTATCACTATCATTACTATGTGTATATATATACTTATTTTCATATTGTTTTTTACTTTATAGTGCCATTGCATGCACTTGATTATTTTTTTACGTTGTTTATATATACATAGGTAATTAGATATACCGAAGGATAAACAGGCAGATAGATTGATGGGGCGACAGTCAGGACAAGATATATCACACACACGAGCACACAAAAGAAATAAAACAATAAATTATGTACCCCCCTCCCCCCCTTCCTCCTCAAGCGTGTTTCTTTACAAAAGTGATTAGATGCTTGCTCTCTTTTTCCCTTTCTCTCTTTCTCTCACTCTCTCTTTCCCTTTCATTTTTATCTTTGTACATATAATTTGAAAGATTGATGTGTCGATCTCAAGAGTTCTAAGTGCCACGGTATCATTCTGTTTCTATTATGGCAGTGTTTTATATGTGTGTGTGAGCGTGTATAGAGATATAAACGAAGGCATTCGTAGACACATACATTGTGTGTGTGGTAGACTGTTAATCTTTCAGATGCTTTAAATGCGTTTCAATATCGAATATATTAAAGAAAGCTGTGGTCTCTTGTTCAAAGAGAGAAACGCAAGATTTTTCCTCTTGAAAGTGACCTAAGAAAGATCTGCTATTTTATCTATAGCGTCTTCCCTTTTCTACCTCAGGTAGACTTCAAAAGGCTTTACACAAATCCAGATTTAATCAGGGATGATAATACCCTTCATCACTACTGGGGAATTTGGCTTGAGTAAATAGAGAATAGGAGTAGCACAATCTTTATTTCGTGACAAGTATCCTTGTAAAGGATCTATACCTTGGTAATTTTCTACCAAGAGCTATAGTTAGTGTTGGAGCAGGATCCACCCTGAGCTGTCTTTGTGAAGCGAGAGGGGTCAACACCGATGTTCATGAAGGCGGCTTCACAACGCCTGTAATATCTATCAGCGAGACTTGGTGAGCGGGAGAAGATGAAGGCGAAGTCGGTGTAATAACCGAAGTTGTGGCCGGCGCAGCTATAGATGCACGAGAAGTTCTCGTAGTCAGTGTCCAGAATCACGTAGGGAGCCATCCAGGCTGGAAACAGGGAAAACGTACCATTAATCATATATATTTCCTTGTATCAATAACTTACATATTCAATGTATAATTACATACATATTATGATTGTGAATACTTACATGCCTCGTAGTCCACGGAAAGATGAGGTTCTCCGAAAGGATTCGGCAGAACCTGACCATTACGTGTAATTGCGTTTCCAATAGCATCAGTACCAGTGCTTCTGACGTTGAACTTGCTTCCATCTGTGGATATATTTTTACTTATATATTATGTTTATGCGCGATGGCATTTCCTGAGAGAAGTTTATAACCGGCAAGATAAATTTTAAACGAAAATAAATAAAAACTTACCATAGCTATATTCGTTGCGTACACAACTTTTGATCAGTTGGTATGGGTTGTTTGTGAGTGCAATTTCGTACCATGTGCCAGCATACTGTAATTTAGGAAGTTTGGACCATTTACAAATTGAATATGGATATATATTTCGCTTCATATCTATTAATCAATTTATTTATGTGTGCATATTTATATGCATACAAATGTGTAAATATAATATATATAAGTAGGATTATAATTAGGCCCACACAAATACATGCATACATATATATGTATATATAGATGTGTAATCACAAAATACCTTCCATAATTTTTACGTGTAAATTAACTTGCCTTCTGATGGTTAGGCCTCTGTTGATTGTAGAGCATTCTCTCGTCTACTGCAGGGCATTTTCCTGGCACGACAAAGTCAGGGATCTTGTCGGCAGCGACCACTGCAACGAGAGCGAGACACAGCAACGAAGTCTTCATGATGATCCTGCGGTCTGAGTGGCGTGAGAGCTTGTCAGGACTCTTTATATAGAGGGTGTATCCCGCAAAAGAAAATCACGTTCCAAAATTATATTCCTGTCGATGATATAGAAAATAAGACCTTAAAAGCTATATATCTGAGAGAGAGAGGGGGAAAAAAAGAAAACGAATTCAGACGATGATATTCTAGAAATTCGATGCTCCGCCTCCTCGTTGCTTTACGTGTGTCACGAGATATAAGGAGCCGAACTCACCATCAGGAGTCACACACGACAAGGCACCATGTTGAAGGTACTCGTAGCTGCTGCCCTCGTGGCTCTTGTCGCAGCCGACGGCATTCCAGATTTCGTAGCTCCTGGAAATTGTGCCAGAGTGGCAAATCAAGAAAACTTCGACCTTCGCAGAGTAAGTTGTTTAACAATGCAATGCCTATCTATGGTATTTTCACTTACAAAATTGATCATTACACGTTTGTGGTAAGTGTCTCAGTAACATTTGTTCTCCAACAGTATGCTGGTCGTTGGTATCAGGTGAAGATCATCGACATCCCCTACCAACCATACACTCGCTGCATCCACTCCAACTACGACTACACTGACAATGGCTTTAGGGTGACCACAGCTGGATTAACCCCCAACAACGAGTACCGCAGACTGCAGGGCAAGATCTACCCCACAACGGACTTCCCAAAAGCCCACATGCTCATTGATTTCCCTTCTGGTATGTATACAAAATTCTTTCGTATGTACATCAAAGCTATACCTTCTTAAATATAATATAGTAATAATAGATAGATAATGACCAACTCTATATTTTCCCTTTTCCCCCAACAGCTTTCGCCGCTCCCTATGAAGTGATCGAGACTGACTACGATAGCTATTCGTGCGTGTATTCCTGCATTGACACAGACAAGTACAAGTCCGAGTTCGGCTTCGTGTTCTCCCGTACTCCACAGAATGCCGGTTCAGCGATTGACAGGTGTGCCTCCGTCTTCCGCAGGAACGGCGTCGACTTCTCGTCTTTCAATGTAGTTCCTCATTCATCCGAATGTGCTTACAGGGCATAGACATATACCGATAATTTGCACAATAATAAGATACAAATGTAACTTAGAGTATTTATTTTCCCCAGGAGAATAGAGTTTGCCTTACCATAAATTCATATTAATAAATATATACATAAGGATGTACATACATACCCCGTACCCACCGAGATTTTTTGGATATGATTTATAGGATCATAATGTGCATCTGCAAGGGACTTGTAGATGAATGCATGTAAAATATTTTGGTGTCCGAATATCCCGTTTCTTTGGCGTTCCACGTACAGCCTGCAGACGAAAGTTTTCAATTCCCCACAGAATATGGTCTTCATTTAGGCACCTGCAAAACATTTAAGAGCACATCCTCTGCAACTCCAGTCACCACCACCAACAAAGAATAAGAAATTAAGAAAATAAAATAAATAAATATATATATGTATATGTGTGTATAGCGTGGACTGATCATTACTGTAAAAATAAACAATTAATATATAGGAAACGACAGAGATACTCATTGTAGACAGAGAATAAACATTACTTATCGATAATTTTCTTTTGCTCTTGTAAATACTTTTCTGGTCGCTTTAAAGTTAGTCTCATCATGCTCTCGAGGTAAATTACGTAGAGTATAATTACGTATAATTTCTTCAAAACGTGAACATTTTGTCTTCCAGGTGTGAAATACTTGCATGGAAGATGGAGGCGGGACCCTAGAAGAAAGGAGGGGGTAAAGTTATAAATAGAGAGCCGAGGAATTTCAAAACATGCAGCATGGTTGAGGAAAGACACGCTGTTCTAGGTGTGTTTGTATTTGTGCTTAGCTCGTATGTAGGATACAAATAGCCACATACATACACACAGATATATATGTGTATATATACATGTAAATATATATATATATATATATATATATATATATATATATATATATACGTAACAAACGTCCATGTACAGTTCTAGTCATAACGAACCGAAAGGGCCTATGAAATATAATGTTATGATGGTTGGTATCCTAATTAGATATTCCATCCCCACGTGTATGTTAGCTATATATATACACATTCACATACACAGTACACAGGCGCACACATACACAAATATACTGTGTTATTACTTGATTTCGACAATGTACATTATCAATATTTGAAATTTTGCCATTCAAATAACGAGAGGAAACATGCAAGATGGTGTTTATTTCATAATGTATGATAGGCATACATACACAGTGCGTGCACGTCACATAATTTCTACCAAGAGTTGCCTTTGAGAACCGAGAGAAGTCAACACCGATGTTCATGAAGGCGGCTTCACAACGCCTGTGATATCTGTCAGTGAGACTTGGCGAGAGGGAGATGATGGCGAAGTCGGAACTGTATCCGGGGCAGCTATAGATGCAGGAGAAGTTCTCGTAGTCAGTGTCCAGAATCACGTAGGCAGCAATCCAGGCTGTAAGAGGTAAACTGGACCTTTAGTCAAATATATTGTATGTATTATATTCCATGCCTACTTACATACAAATTTTCCTTGTGAATACGCGGAAAATTGTAGCACAAAGTACGGAAAGTTGAGTTTCTCAGACAGGATTCAGCAGAACCAGACTTTTATGTGTAATTGGATTTCCATTAGGATCAGTACCAGTAGTCTTGAAGTTGAACATGGTTCCATCTGTGGATATATTTTCATATTTATATTTGACTAATACACAATGAAAATAAAATATATATACTTGTTTATAACAATTTCTGAAAGGTCTGTAACCGAGAAAGAAAACTGCCAAAGGTATATCTGCTACGGAGACAGTGTTTGATCAGTTGTCAGGGGTTGTTTGTGAGAGAAATTCCGTACCATGTTTACTGTACTTATAGGAAAATGTATTATGGAAAGTGTTGTAAATTAAATATGAAGTCACATTTTCGCTTAATACACATGTACACACACCCACACACGCACATATATATATACTGCACATATGCTCATACATTTGTGTATTCAAATTGGTTACTTTCTTATTATATGAAATTAACTTGCTCTTTGATAGTTAGGTTTCTGTTGATCTTAGAGAATTCACTGGTCTACCGAAGGACATTTTCCTGGCACGACAAAGTCAGGGATCTTGTCGGCAGCGACCCCAGCAACGAGAGGCACAGTAACGAAGTCTTCATGATAATCCTGTACTCTGAGTGGCGTGAAAGCTTCTCAAGCTTCGTTATATATATAGGGTGCAGTGGCAGGTTACGTTCGACTAGGTTATTCATGTTAATGCTTTAGAGAATAAAACTTGCTTTTAGCTAGAATGGTTCTTAAAAGCACAGCTAAAGTTTCGACAAATTAATCTAGATTTTTTGAATGGCATATAACAAACCACAAAACTAAGATTAGGAAATCAAGACAACTTCGACCTTCGCAAAGTAAGTTTTTTTTTTTTTTTTTTTTTTACTTATTGTTTATTAATGGTATATTCAGTTGTAAGTCCCTAGATATCTGTTTCCCAACAGTAGGCTGGTCGGACTATGACTTTAAGGTGACCATAGCTGGATTCAGCCTCAACGCTGAGTGCTCTAGACTGAAGGGCAAGATCTACCCCACAAAGGACTTCCCAGCTGCCCATATGCTCATTGATTTTCCTTCTGGTATGTGTAAAATATTCTTACTTATATGCATTAATACTGTACATAATTACATATGGTAAAACCCGGAGATAGGATATTGATCAATGACTCTTTGTAACTTCTTTTACCAACAGTTTTCGCCGCTCCCTATGGAGTGATCGATACTGACTACGACAGCTATTCCTGCATTGACACAGACAAGTACAAGTCCGAGTTCGGCTCCGTGTTCTCCCGTACTCCACAGAATGCCGGTTCAGCGATTGACAGGTGTGCCTCCGTATTCCGCAGGAACGGCGTCGACTTCTCCCTTTTCATTATAGTTCCTCATACAGCCGAATGTGTTTACAGTGCATAGACACATCCCAAAGAAGATCTCTACCATAATAAGTTAAGCCATGAATTGTGAAATTAATTTCCGAAAAAAAAAATCCATTTCGTCATGTGTATACATGACGAGAACGCAACCACTGCACCGCACAGCACAATTATATGTGTGTACACGTGTATATGTGAATATATACACACGTGTACATATATAC